>NC_088351.1:6682500-6872500 GCF_036884655.1 Musa acuminata AAA Group
CAAATTAGCAGCTAATTGTCAAGAAGCATCAATGAGGGAGATTATGACCCTTAAGAAGATACATTCATGGGAAAAGGAAAAAGTGATGTTTAATGAGGAGCTTGCAGCTGAAAAGAACAAATTCTCACGGCTTAGGCATCAACTTGAAGAAGCTAAGGATTGTCATGACCAAAGTGAGGTAACTGTCGATGAACACATTGCTTCTTAGTTACATCATTGCTTGCTTGTTATGGGCTTGTCTTTTATCTCTCTGACGTTCAATCCTATGCTCAGAATATTGTCCATCATTGTGACCCATATTGGAGCTAATAGCAAATTCCATTTTCTCCTGTGCATTGTTAGGAAACTCTAAGGATGGGTCTCTGTTTCACAGTAATATTACTCCTTTATGATATAGGTGATTAAGATTTGAATCACAGAGACAGCCTTCTGCTTGCAGATATAAGGCTGCATAGGTTGACCCTCCTTAGACCTGTATTGATGGGATCCATTTGCACTGGACTGTCCTTTGTTATTAATGAACTACAAAATAATTACTGAATAGCGTGTGACTGTATTTTGTAATTTCAGCTGATACATGCAATAAATTAAATATGAAGTTACATGGCATATTGTTAGTGGGCAGTTAAAAGCATATTGAGCAATAATATCATCTTCACCGTTGTGTTCCTATGTTAGTTCCTTCAGTTCCCAGTGTGCATTCAAGCACAGATGGATCCTGTAGTTTCAGACCTTTCAGGAACAAAGGATCAAAAATGAATGTTGAAAAAAATATTTCGATTTCAGTCAATAAGATTATTTTCACCTGTCTTCTTTTTGTAGTTCATCTGGGATGTCAATCTTACTTGGCAACTTTTATATGTATGTTTTTCTATGTGTAACTAACATACTAACCCAGCTTTTAAGAGATCCCATATTTGGTGATTACAAATGATCAAGGAAGAATAAACAGAACAAAGCTGGTCATGGAATCTAAGAAGGCTTGATTAGATTCTAAAGATTGGATAAACTTGTTTAGTTACCAAAGGTTCTCCAATCATGTATCTAATTCTAGTTTTCTTTCTGTTTTACCTTTTCCACATCACCACAAACTGTTATAGTCCTTGGTCATTTTGAATTGTTTAGATATGCACAATGTGATATGTCTCCTCACCTGGAAGGAAAACATCACAGGCTGCTTGGAAGCAGGAAGAGAAGGCAAAGGAAGAATCACTCATGCAGGCTGCTGCCCAAAAAAATGAACGTGAGAATATAGAGGCCTCAGCAAAATTGGAGGAAGATGCCTTTATATTGAAGACAGAAATTGGTTTACAAAGATACAAAGATGATATCAGGACAATAGAAAACCAGATTGCGAAACTCAGGCTGAAAAATTGTACAAAAATTCCAGTGCTTAGTTGGGATACCGGTGTTCATTCTAACACTGATATGGGGGATTCCCAGGGATCAGGAAATGGAGACATACGGCGTGATCGAGAATGTGTAATGTGCTTGACTGAGGAAATGTCAGTTGTTTTCCTTCCCTGCTCCCATCAAGTTGTTTGTGCAAAATGCAACGAGTTGCATGAGAAGCAGGGTATGAAGGACTGCCCATCATGCAGGACCCCCATTCGGCGCAGGATCTATGTACGCTCTGCTTACTCTTAACTTGCATATAGCATCTTAGGTCAGGAAAATCACAAGGATATGGAGTAATGCTTTGTGAGGCTTGGCACTGGATAATGAATATTGAGGGGAGGGGTTTTTTTTTTTTTTGTCTTTTTTGCTTTTGAGATGCATCATCGAGGAGGTGCAAGTTTCTGATGTGTTCATTTTTTTCTTTCTGTCCTTTCATGATCGCTCTTATTGTTTGGATAATTCATATTAAATGTGAGATTTGTCACAATGGATGTTACAATATATAGAACAGGAGGGGAGTATGGCTTGGAATGTAGATTATTTCGTTGGATGCAAGTATTAGAAACAACTATAATTTACATTGCATAACACATTTTAACTATGAGATCCGTAAACATAATCCTCATCATTGTCATTTACCTTTGTTTTATGATTCCTTTAAATCCGCTTTGCGTAATATTTGCATTGGTTATTCTATTTTATTCAGTCATGTGGTGTTTAAAATTTTATTCAGTCATTCGGACCGTCTTTACTCCTTTAGGTTGCAGTCAAGTGATATTGCTCCGAAATCATATCTGGTCATCTTATGCCTTTAGTTAGTGTGGACATGGAGCTGACACTCCTGATTGCTAGGAGAGGACTAAAATGTGGAATTATAAAGGTCCATTAGGAGGAAAGAGTTTTGTTTAACTTTTATTAAAACCTGCCAATATTACTATTGACATTTATATGGTTATTGAAGATGAAATGCATCTCTTTCTCTCTCTCTCTTATTTAATGATTTAACGTCTTGTTGGGTGAAATTGAACCAGCATATATTTTTTGTTCTTATATGATGATATGTGATTTTAGCATATTTTTTGTTTGCCAACTGTGATTGATACCAGACTTTGTGCGTTCCTGCCAAATGTGGACTCTCCGAAGGGGAAGATATCAAGTTTTTGTCATGTTCTCATGGCAGTAGATCAAGTCTAAAAGATGACACACACTGTTTCCTGGAGAAAAAATGATGAACACTAAGCGATGTCACCAATCTTTTAGCAAGCAAGGTTTGCATGTCCATTGACTAAAAGAACATTACTTGTACACATATCTAAATCGTAAGGCTGGCTGAGATATAACTTTGTGAGGAGAAGATGGAGGAGGAGGTTGAGCTTCTTCTATCGTTGCCACATCTTATTATGACGAGGAGTCGACGATCATTCATTCCACTCTTCTCGATCTATCTAATCTTTCCCGTTGCATTCCCATATATCATGTACGAAAACGTTGTCTTAATCCAATTCTTTGGGTTTCTTAATCATAATGAGACTCTCAATGATAATCATAATGAGACTCTAAGATAACAGTTTATTTTGATTATCTAAAGTCTTTTACTCGATACTATCGATAAAGAAGATGTCAAGTGATCTTCGAGACCCCTTTGATATCTGAACGAATCATCATATCATAATTGTGGCGTTCAACGATTCAACTCAAGTATTCATCGTCCGATGATGATCTAAGATTTTGTGTAATTATTTCATAAATTAATTTTTTATTTCAATTTTAATAGTTACTCGAGTCCTTTATAAAAGAGCATTTAAATATATTGTTTGAAAAAATTATAGTCCTTCAAATCTTTATTAATTTCAACATCGAATAAACTTTTGTTGAGTACATTACGATATCATCTTTGCAAGAATCCCTTATTCTCATGACACCAAACTTACTTGGATTAAACTCATGACTTTTCGGATAATCGAAATACAAAGTAAAATTGATCTTTTTAAGTTAAAATAATTAGGATGCGATGACAACAGTATTTGATCAAATCTTTTTAATTCTTTTAATTGCTAACATATTATATCTAATAAAAATAATATGTACTTCAACGACTATAATATCTTTTCCGTGAGGTTAAAAGAAAAAGAGATTAATACTGCAGTCATGTTCAGCAGACGTAGAAATCCATTAGCCCTTTTAGGTGCTGCTGTGCCGTCGCTCCTCATGATCCCACCCCATCGTGGAGATACACATATATCTGCGATCATCTGCCACGCAAAACCAAGGGACCGGATGTGGATGTCGTGGAAGCAAAATACCATTTGCTTCTCCAACAGCTTCACGTTTCCTGGGTGCTACTGTACGGATACATGAGACAGAGACAGAGAGAGAGAGAGAGGCGTCAAACGTCCGAGGAACATGGCATCACGCAGTCGCAAGTAGACAAGGCGGTACTGTTCCTGTCCTAATTCACCCGACATGAGTTCCACGAGTTACCATCGGATTGACTTTTGGGATTTTTCGTTCGTGATTTAGATGATTAGATTTCAAAGTCTTAATGTTACGTTACAGTTCTTCATTTGTGATTTAGATGATCAGAATTTTAGTTAGAGAAACAGTCATTTGTGTGTCTTCTATGCTAAAGTTTTTACCTTCCCATCAACAATATAATATGTTGACAGTTATGAGAAATAGTTTTTAAATAAATATATATTTTCTAAAAATTTAAAATATATATTATATTTAAATTTTGGTTAAGAATTTTGATTGTTGATGTCATGGGTCAAATCCATGTATTGATTCCAATTTTTAGTGAATTGAAAATATCAAGAATTTAGTGACTTGCATGGCAGAAAAAGGATTAAAGGGTGAAGACATCTATTATTTTCTATTTTTTACTTATAAAAAAACTCAATTAAAATTAAATACCATCGTACCAATAAATCAATAATAAATTACTGGAGATTATTAGCTTAAGACATCATAGACTCGAATACCCTTTGGTGTTATTAACCCCGAGGATGGAAACGGGACCATCCGTCACGACAGTGAGAGGCATTTGTCGCCATCTAAAAGACCACAGGCCACCGAGAACCGGAGGCAGTGACATCAGAACGGTGTGCCCACATTTCCAGGAGCACACCGAACGCTCAAAACCATCAACTTCTTCCTCGCTCTCACTCACTCTCTTCCATCGCCTATAAAGAGACTGACTACCCACACTCATCCACATCTCACAGCTCACATCTTTCCTCTCTCGACTCAAGCTCTCTCCTCCTCAATCCAGACGAAAAGAATGGCTCCGGCAACTCGCGCTTCCCTGGACCAGAAGCTGGCCATGGCCAAGCGCTGCTCCCACGGTATCATCTCCTTCGTCTTCATCTTAGCATTTCGTTACCGCCGCACATCGTCCTATCGCTGATCTCGTTCTTTGCTCGGTATGGTTGGCAGAGGGAGTCGTCGCAGGAGCGAAGGCCGCCGTCGTTGCAGGTTTTGCAGCTGCTGTTCCCACTGTAAGCATATACTCTTCCTTGTATACCGTGTGACCTCAGTCGTGTTCTCTTCTGGGCCATCGGTTGAACCGAGCTTGCTTGCATCAGTTGGCCAGCGTTCGGATGCTGCCATGGGCGAGGTACAACCTCAACCCCACAGCTCAAGCTCTCATCGTCTCCACAGGTCTTGAACACTCTTTCCAAATGATTTCTGATCCTGTTGATCGAATGTAGTGTGAGTAATGGGGAGTTTGATTGGGTGCAGCTGCCGGAATGGCATACTTCATTGTTGCAGACAAGACTGTGCTGGCAGCCGCCAGGAAGAACTCCTTCAAGGATGCTTACCCAGGCAACATCAGTGCCTAAGAAGCGGTTTAGATTGATGCTCAAGTGTGCAGGAGGATCCACAAATACATGTAAATCCATGCTTGGTGTGACAATAAATCTAAATGTGACCTCGATTGTTGTTGTGGCTGCACATCCAACTGCTTCTGTTGTTGTTGAACTTATGGCGAGTCTGCTTAGATGCATCACAAGTGTCAGACATGATAAATAAACCATATGAAAGAAAACTAATTCAATAATACAGATCAAACCTGGATAATTTGGATTTACTAATACAGCACATTGGATTGGAATTTAGGAAGGAAAAACTTGTTGATGTCTTGCGCTAAACAATGGATGAACTGCCTGACACTATTGTAGAGAAATGGAGCAGGAAATATTGTAGAGAAATATCACTGTCAATATCTTGTACTAAAATAGAAATGAACAAGGATCTTAATCTCGCATTCAATTCCATAATAAACTGATTGATAACATCTCTAGGTTATCCATGATAAACAACAATAGTAAACCTTCAGTCGATTCAAGCAAGGCCAAATCGAGCTCAAAAGATAAAAGTTTATGATGGCTAAAAAAATAACAGACGAAATTTGTTACACCAACAATTTTAAGATCATATTCTCATCGAACAAAATTGACAAAAGGAGTGATAGTCTACATTCTAAACAATAATCATAGGGACCATATATCAAACCCATAATTTTCTGACCTAGTAGAGTAACAAATACCTTTACAGATTGCAAGTTGGGCTCTGTTTCAGTCCAGACTATCCCTGAGGTCAATATATGGCGTCTAGAATTTGGGGAGATGCTACTTGCAACCAGTGCAAGCCGAACAATTCTACACTGTACATAGGACACAAGTGAAACCGGAAGTGTTAGCTTGGTTTCACGAGGGTGGGCCGCCAAACATACACCTTCTGACGGAAATCGCAAACTCCCCGGCCTTATGTGGGTGGAAGAGGATGATACATGCTGCTAAGCACAAAACAACACTAACTACTACAAACAAAGGAAAGCGAGTCCTCATGATTTTGTTTGAGAAAATATCATCCAAAGAGGGTTTGAAAACCGGGTTTTGGTGACAGCCCCTCCTGTCAACAATCTCTTTGGTTACAAGTGGAACATTTACATCATGCTCGATGGCTGGATGCAACGAGGTCGAACACGAACTGTCTCCAATTGCCTCGTTATCCTGCAAAATTTTGTGGATTAGGATGGATTATGTAGATGGATAATCGTAGAGAAGATATAATTGTCAGTCTATCTTATCATGGTATTTCAATGTCTAATTAACTCTTAATAACAATATCACCATAATATGTACTATAAATCTTGATGTTCTCACATAGAGAATGGAAAATAATATCCGCAGGTTCAGAATGTCCACGCAGGTAGAAGGCAATAGACTTTCTCCCTTTATTGAGCAGAAAATGGGCACATGATATATAAATAGGAGGGGGAGATAGGAATTGAATCTGAACCCATGAATTTACAACACAAGAAAATTGAAAAAGATTAGCAAGTTAATTTTTTCCCAAGTAGTTTGTTCGCCAATATAAAGAAAATTTCTATCTTTCTAAAACAAAACCGTTGACAATAACCCAATGGAAAGGCCCCGAAAATTAATCATTTAACACAAACTTAATATGAAGAACATCTACAGAATGGCATACTGCGATCAGGCTACCCTATTAGAAAACACATTTAGTTGTGATCAGAGACTTGATACACTACAAGAAGACTGTTGGACTCTTTGAAAAATAAAGGTGATTTACAAATTGACACCACCTAAGTCAAAGTAACAGCACAAAAATCAAAAGGTTAAAGTAATTATATATGAAAAACACAAAAACATATATAATTTGATATAGAATTAGAATATTTCTGGAAAAACAAATATAATTATTACGCAGATGATACTTTTGGAGTATCATTAGGTATTAGGGAACAAAATTACTAAACAACACTGTACAATCTAAACTACCCACAAAAAACAGAATGGAGAAGGCATTTTCACTCAACAGTGTGTAACTGTAGACATGATACCAACCCAATTATGCTAGAATATATTACGTTAAAAGCCAATAGCTAGAGAAAGCAATGCAATTGACAGGAAAAATGAAACAGAACAACAAACCTTGAGTAATCAAATGAGAGTACATTTTCATTTTTCAAATTCTAAGCCCTTGGATTCTTTTCAATGCATGAACAGAACTCTCAATAATTTGAGATTGGCTACCTTTGTCTGTTCCTGCAACTTAGCGATTTCGAGGACAACATTCACAAACAGTCCAAAAATCAGTATTATCCATTTCGACTGTTTATAACTAGGTCTTCTTTAGCACTAATTCTTACTATTGTGTGTACTTAATTCTTTGGACATGTCCAAAGACTTTTAGACAATTTTCCCTCATCTTGATCTAAAATAAAAGTAAAACTACCTCTAGATTGTTATTATTGCAGCCAATTTTTCGTACTTCCCGAGAACATCCTCGTTAGAAAGGTCAAACTATTACAGATGATCACTTCTGATAGTGAAGTTGAAAGCCTCTCATTTGCACACATGGTCCCCTCACTTGAAAATTTGAATTCGTATTAGGAATTGGAATACATTTGAATCATCCTTAGAAAGGAGGAAAGAGAAATCAATTCATAAGATGTTAAAGCAACAATTATAAGAACCCAATACCTTTGTTTAAGCAACAGATTACCTACCCATTATCTTCAGAATTTAGAAGGTAGGACAACTGTAATCAAAATCATTTCACACACAATTATTTATATCTTCATTTTTTTAATAACCACCAATGTTAGCCATGATTTAGCACTACCTATATGCAAAGAATGATGATAGAACCAACACATCAAGCATATGGTTGGGAAAACATTGACGCAAAAAACATTGGAACTAAGCAATCCACAAGAATAACACAAAAGCAAACAACATAACTTACTTGATTTGTATAATTCTTGGCACACATGCTAGTCTTCTGAGAGGTTTGTGGCATGAGAAGTCCACAAAGTAGGTTTTTTGGTTCTGTTAACCTTGTATCATTTAGAGTTCTCTGATAAAGAATTTCTCTTACATGGTTAAGAAAATCATCATATAGCTTCTGGTCGACATCAGAAGTCCAATTGTCTGGCTTATCAAAGCCCTCGGTGAGAATAATATTATCCAGATGATGCATTATTGCTTGGAGCACACTAAAAAGCTCATTCTGGAGTAAAAACTTTAACATAGAAGTTAACCTCTGGACATTGGTAAAACTCCAAAAAGCTTCCTTTTCTTCCAAATGTGGTGCCTTCAGTAACCATGCTATATCTAAGAGCAATGCTGACATTGCAGATTGTCTGGATGCAAGAATTTCGCAAAAGCCTGGAGAGGAATTAGCAATAAAATTTTGGGACATAATGCGACCAGCATAACAAGAATCAACTACAGGTTCTTCCATTCTCTCTAATTCAGAACATATCTGTTTGTTACCAATGAGGACGGGTATATAGTTGGATATTCCAGCCGCATTTTCAACCTACAAAAAAAAGGTAATGCTGCAGAAATCATTATTTTATCCAATAAAATGATATAGATATTTTACTAATCATAATACTATTTTTTTTTCATCACCAACAGCTTAAGTTTGTTGATTTCCTACCATGAAATCTCAATGGTTGAATGAACAAATTCAACTGTGTAATAATATATAAACAATAACATATGTTCATTTAACAGAGAGTTTCCTCATCATATGGATATACAAGCCAATAGTTTTAAAATAAAAACAAGGTAACAGAAAGGGGAGACCATAATTTAACGGATGTAGTAATTAGAAACTGTTTCTTATGAACTAATTCTTTCAGAAAATGGCAACTGTTAAATTGTGATATTAAAAAAAGGAAAAATTATAGAACTTATTTGCAGACTGTGAACTTCACTACAGCAAACACACCTCAATAAATGCAGGGCCAAAAACTTCCGAGTCCAGGTGAGTTACTTTTATTCTGAACATCTCATGTTCAGAATTGTTGATACACACTGCTTTATTTCCATCAAGATACCTGGATTTCCCAGTAGATATGACATGAAAAGAGTCATATTTAAGATATTTTCCAGCAAATGATACCAGAAACCTGCCATAACAAACATTTCTCATTAGGCTAGCTACTCCATTTCAAGCATAATTTTCTGTTGATTAAACATTTAGATATCTACATATATAATGGGAGAAACTGAGGAGAGACCCAGTAGGAGCCAACAGCCATCTCAGCCGTCCATGGTGAAAAAACAGATGGACAATCTATCGATTTTCTATCCCTGCCATAAATTTGTGTTCCAATAGGACTCTTTTCTTTTTTCATCTTACATGCATTCACGAGGAAGAAAATTATGTATTAATGTTAAAGATCTTTTATGCTTAAATTTCACATGATTTGAGATACAGGTCCAAAAGCAAGTACATTAAAGTAGAGACACAAGCATGTCTCAAACATGATCCTTATAAGACACTCTTAAACATGATGATCCGATACAGCTATAGCAAACTCTAAATGAAAATAAATTACCGAAATTTAGGCTGTTCAAGGTTGCTTCCACATGCAACAAACTCCATAGGTTTCCCGGCTTCAAAATAAAAAGGATAAACATAATGAAGTCTTGGTGCCTGCACCTCCATCTTGATATTTGTCAACGTTGCTCCATCTGAATATATATACATTAAACATCTCAGGAATTTCTTGCACGTGCTTACCCTTGATGAGACAGTTCAAGGGAAAATGACTGTAATACAAAGAGCTCCGAATTATCCGATTGAGATCGCATCAACTTAAGAAAACTAATAAGTTGTCAGCTGGTCAGAGAAATCAGTCACCTTATGGAGCCATGAAAGCTCTGAGTTGTGCTCTAGAGCCAAGCCTATCGGGGAAGGCATATATGGTTGTGATGATGACTTATTTAGTATAGTTGCCATGTGCTCTAATATCTTCCATGGATTTTTAACAAAAATGATGACCAAAGAAGAAATACATAAATGGATGTATGCCACAAACATGACTTTTTATTCAGGCAACTAACCAATATTAACCAAGAAGTCATTTCCTTTCACTTTAAATTGTATTGCTAATATTTTAATTACTATTTACAGAATATAGAAAGGACACACATAATTGCAAATTATTTAGATGACATCATCGAGACAAATGCCTTTTAGTTGCAAGAATGCAGAAAGCATTAAGTGATAAAAATATCACAAGACAAGCATGGATTGTACACAATTAACTGTGCATAAGATGGACATGAACACAATATCTGTGTGTACCACCAGAAAATTGCAGGTAGCTGTTAGAACCCTTGCAGATTCTAAACTTGGGGTTGATCTCTTTAGGGGATCGGCCTCCTTGGAACTCTATAGGGGTTCCTCCCTCCAAGTTGCTGCTCAAAGGCCGCAGAAAAGATTTATCTATTGCTTATCAAAAGAGGAGGAATACATGACTATTTATAGGGTTTCTAAACCCTAACTCCTAATAGGACTCCTACTCAAGACTCTTACTTCTAACCAACTCCTAATAGGACTTCTACTCAAGACTCTTATTTCTTTACAACTCCTAATTCATCTCTAAGAAACAACCTCCTAACCCTAGCCGGCCTCTTCACCTCTTTAATAGGAGTCGGCTTAGGTAGATTTTACATGAATGTCCCTCTCAATTAGGACTCTCCTAGCTAGAGTCCTAACAGTAGCCAATAGCAACAAGACTAGTAAAACACTACTATTGCCACTTGTAACTTAAGCATTTTACTACTTTCTTAAGTTTCATACTCCTTCCATGCTTAAAGCAGACATGGGCTGAGCATCATAATGAACAAATAGTACAAATTAGCACATTGCACAATTATAATGTGAAAGGCTATATTACAGTTGGATGTCAGACATGGATGACAACATCCAGTTGCCAATAGGAAATTATAGGAAGTGAGTATTAGTAAAAGAATTGTGTTTCCCTTCAATGTCCAGCCACTTGCACAGACAAACCACATTGATGGATTTTTGTTTTTCCAATCATCCACAACATGCCTAACAAGGTTTGCAATTTCATATCAGCCCTTAATATTACCACCAGAAAGTGTCAACCCATGAAAGGCTGTATCTCTTTCTCTCAGTCATGAGTAAAATCTCACTACAACTGAAAATTAGCAACCACAAAATTAAACACAATTTCCTCAGATAATTCAAGACATCCCAGTCTACTTCCCGTGACTAATCAGTAATGCTATACATACACAAGGGCCAAACAGATAACTTAGGTGCCATGAACCGTCTAAAAGCAAAGTTATGATCTAGACAATTGCCTAACAATCAAGAAATCTAGCTGCTTCAACCAATGCCTGTTGACTGCACAATGATAGGGGCCTAATGATGGCTTCAACCAACACTAGCAGAAGCTACAGACAAAAGCTGAGGCAACTCTAGCACCATCAAAGTAGCTGCTTTGTCAACTCATGCAAAGGAAAGAACAACCACTAGCATTACATGAACAAAGAACATTAGGAAGAAGAGAAATTGAAAGGAAAAATGATTAAATACCATAAATCCTAGGCATACTGTCAAATACATATTTGTCAAACCAAGTATGGTACACTAGTTATCATGGTACGAATATCAATCCTTTTTAATTACTTTCTGCGCATACCACTGATAATGGTACTATACTGATTAAGTTACCAATTTGAACAGGTTTCAGTACCTAGACCGAAGTGGAACTTAAATGCTTTGCAGAAGATGAAGTCAGAAATCAGAAAGAAAGATAACCTTCCACTTATTGGCAGTTGAAGAGCACCACAAACCATTCTTTAGTCATCCAGTCACTTATATCATTACTTCAGTCATCGGTGAAAGTTGTGGCTAGACAAGTTTATGCATCCGATAATATATACAGTCATGGATCAATGAATATCAAAGATGTTTAACCTAATCATGACATTTCAATCCATCTATGATGTTTGTGCCCATTTAAATGGCTGATTAGTCGTCAACTAGGCAATTAAACATCATTCAATACCAAGCAGCCCAAAGCAGCATTAATGAGTTACAGCAAAAGGCCTGTAGCCAACCCCAACCTTGGCGGGCACCTAGGCAGGCACTTAAACTGCCTAAGAAAGCAATGTCAATCAGTCATCCAACCATCAGCAATGGAGGATTGGACCACTGCAGCCTCACACCAAAACAACGTTCTTTAATTAGAATGAAAAGGCACAACCAAGCTTAATTGTTTATTCAAATAATGCACAACATATTGTCATGCCAAAAACTAGCAAAGTAGACTGTCATTATCCAATTAAAAACACAGGTCAAGTTGAATGAAACTGAAATTGGTGATAAGTAGACAATTTAGGTATGAGCTAACCTTGCAAGACATGGATAATCATATTGCCAAGATAAATAAAAATGGTGCCTCTTCCCCGCAACAAACTTTCAGGTGTATTAATCAAGTCCCTCACATAGTGAGCCACATTTTCAGATAACTGTTAAGAGGAATTTTGACGTTAAAATTAGCTGTCTCAGTTGACCGAAATACATGAAAATCCTATTGTGAGACCCAATAATGAAAAGACCTTATCAAATCACGAAAGGAATCTTTATATAAAAAGGATAAGCAAAAGCACAAAGTTGATGCTGATGGAACATATAAACCAAAAGCTCCTACTGTCAAGAAGTGTTAAATTGTTAATAAAGCAAGTGGTAAAGCAGGCCATCAACAATAATTTTGTATCAAGTTACAACATCGTGCAAAGAGATTGTACACTTTTCATGATGAATATGCATAAAGACATCTGTTAGATAATCCTCCGCTGAGAAAAAAAAGTTTGTTCTAATCTATAATGTCCATTCACATCTGTAAATATCTTCATGAAGTTGGAAATGCATGTGAATTCAGCTAGGATGCTATGGCTTCCATAAATAGTACACAGCACTCATACTGGAGATTGCATTTTAGCCAACAGAAAACCAAATTCCTCTGATATCAGCAATGAAACAATAGTTTCTATGATAGCCAGAGGCCCAGAAGTACAAGAAAAACACTCAGTAACCCACAATTTTCATGTTAGCAATATCTTTGGAAACAAAGCAGTCAGCATCAGTAACAAGCATAATGCATTCATTATGACAATATGGGAACAACAAATATGACATTACTAAGCATATTAGATTACTGAAAGCAAAACTTCATACCTTATCCCACATGGACTGTGGCATTGCAATGAAAACAGTCAAAATTGTACATCCAGGACGTATATAACCCTCCAACTCAACAGGCATATTTGCCAACCAGTGAAATATCTGTAGAATTAAAATAAAACCAACTAGTTAATGTCTGTCTCACAATTTAAACAATAAACTAGCCCTTCTCAGCTAAATTTTACTTAAGAACTTAAAAGAGTACTTGATGGCGCAATCGTCTAGGAAATTCTGCAGGGTTCCAATCGTAGAGCTTGAACGATATTCGACCTGTAGGACACTACAATCAAGTAATGCATCACAATCCACAAGCATGTAAAAATATGTTAATAGCCAAAGGCACTCTTCTCAATAGAGAATCAATCAAAACTGGAAGAGAAAAGCAAGGTAGCTTAAAGAAAAGAGATAAAAGGACCTACCACAGATGAATAAGTACTCTTCTTCTCACAAAAACTAGAAGAAAGGGCAGATTTTGAATTAGTAATCCTTTCATCTTGCTGAGCTTCACCAGAAATTACTATATCATTGTTTTTAAGGCTAGGAAGTGAATCAGTGGGAGAACCTCCCCCATCTTCAGATTCTGCTAGAGGTTCTCCATCCAGACTTTTGTTGCTCACAACTGTCTCAGCTGTGTTGCATGCAAAATCATCTACCATCTCTAGAAAACCATAAAATAAGAATGAGACAATCAAATAGAACGGACCACTGTGTAATAGACTGAGTAAGAAAGGGAAAACAATATACGGGAAGAGTGGAAAAACAATTAAAAATCATTATTGGTTATTTCCATTAGAGTAGTTACAAAATACATTAATCTATAGTTATTCCTGCACAAACAAATTATGCCTACGAAAGTGCAGTAGCAACAGCATGAATCAAGATCCATGGGATCAGGATTAGCTCTGGAACTAGTCAAGGGATTTAAGATCTGGATTGACCAATTTTTCTTTTTTTTTTCTTTTAACGACCGAGAATCACCAATATTCACTGAAAACCAAATGAAATAGGCAGGATCAGTTGAAAAACATCGGAGGATCGATTGAATGAGAACTAGCTCAACTGCCAGAATTGGCTAAAGATAATGGGGATCAACAAGATAAATTCAGTACAACTTGGAATGATTGACTAGTCCAGATCAGACAGAGATCAGCTGAATCAGATCAGATCAGAGTGACCAAATACAGCACAGGAAAAATAAAAATCATGAATGGATCCTGTGTTGTTGTTAAATATGTAGCACATAAATCCGACCTCAATGTCACCAATGTGACAATGAGTATTACAAGCACAATTTGTTGTTCACAGTAAGAGTTGGTATCACAGTCTTGCCATATTCACATTTTTTTTAATTATTTGTGAATGTTGGTATTGATCTTTGTTGAAAATGAATCTTATACTACATTATCAATCATCATTGGCGAATAAAAAATTATTCATCAAGCGCGTTCTACTGACTATTCAGGTTTGCACCACTTCACAGCCAGAGTAGTATTCCGACATTTGTTCAGGTATATAAAGAACTCAGAACCATGATAAAATATATGGCAACCACTGGTAGAATACAAACATGGTTCAAGGTAGGTGAATAAAAAATTACACAGCAAATCAAATTGACAAGTTTCACGAATCAATGTAGCATAATCATGGTTCGCTTTACCGATCCGTACCGATATGCCAATCAACCATTGGTATGGTATATATCGATGTACCAAAACATAGTACGATGAGGCATACTGATAGACTAGTATGTACCGTCCTTACCGGCCCCCTATCGGATCAATACATATCACCTATACCGAGCAGTACACCATGGTATGATGAACCTTGGCATAAATTTAACAGAGGCAAATATTCATCATTTGGTGTTTCGGTAATTTTGCAAATATAAGTGTACTATCACTCATTGCTTGGCCTCTAATAGCAAATATTTATTTAGCAACTATATATTGAACCCGGGAACTAAAACATAACCAGATATGTCTGATTTTTTATGCTTGACAAGTAAGAAACAAAACCTTTCATTGGTTCACCATCAAAAGAAACATCAGGCAGTGAGTCTTCTTGCGTGTCCATTTCTTTTTCCACTATACTATTTAAGTCATTAGGCTTTCTTCGCCTCCTTTTGTTGTGTCGTTCTAATTTTCTCCTACAGCTACGTTTGCCCTCATCAAAATCTGGCAGAACATGAAACCTGGAATCCGACAATTTAAACTATTAAAATTTCAGGCTAGAACCAGGAAAATATAGTAAATATCCAAAGGCATAATTACTTTAAAACAGCATCAGGTCAGCTAAAACCGAAAAGAACAACATTTATTTTATACTTGTAAAGAGGTGTTTAAGAAAATCACTTGATGCCACAAAGACCAATTTTAAACCATGTGATACTAAAGCATAGTGCCAAATTTGTTATATATACACAAAGCACTACGAATTGCTACAGATTTGTTTATCACAAACTGAAACACTAGAACACTTACAAGTATCTTAGATTCTTAATGAATATGTAAATTAAAGCTCAACAATATTTCTGAAATGTTTGAAATTAGGATTATTGTGATCATATAATTAAAGTTACCTGACATCAATAGACCCGCATCATCTATTTTGAATTAGTTATTCCATAGAACAAAGAAAGATGCATGATTTAACAAAATGATAATGTGTATACCTAAATGAGAATACACCATCTTCTATTTCTTTTTTTGCCTGAAAAATTATTTTAGAGTAAGGAAGTATATCTGATCTATTTAAGGGCCTTCTAAGACATATTTGAACTCAAAAATATGTTGACAAAATAAACTTGAAGAAGACAATCCAATAGATGTAAAGTAGTTGCATACTTCCTAAAATGGAAGAAAGCAGCATGGTTTGTAATCAATATTATTCATTAACTAAACGCTCCAATAAGTTGCTCCTTTTTGACGTGGGTGACTATAGTTTAGTCACAAAGACCTATTGTCTGCTTGCAGGATTAAGATGGCATAATCGATTCCTCTAAATCCCTCATTGGCACATTGGGGGGAAGATTATTAACGCAGAAAAAATGTCCTGAAATCCAGAAATGATGAATAATTATTTTGAAATTATAAAGTCAGTATAAGATAGAATAATTGTATGCGGTAAAATACAACATCACAAGGTTATAAAAGAAAACAACGTTACTAACAGAAACCAATACCAAGAATCATACATTCTCGAATTCTTTGGAGAAAATAACCATGTGATGGAATAATTCTACATCGAAAAATCACGGTCTTACAAGGTTATCCAAAAATATACAACTTACTTGCCACACTGCTGACAATAACGCTTGTGCTCCCCGTCAAGAACCACCGATGAAGAATTCGCACACCGGAGACAAACCCTGTGCCGCTTGTGATACCCCTTCAACTCGCTGATATCCGCCTCGCACCCCGGTACCTGGCACCTAACCACCCTGGATGCCCCGCCTTTCCTGGACCGTTTCCGCGGTCCGGCCACCGCCACCTCCTGCATCGCCTCCTCATCCTCCTCGGGGCACGAGCACGGCACCCTTCCTGCCAAATAGTTCGGGCAAACGAGTCTCGGGTCCCTCTTCCTCACGCGACCCATCCCATCCTCGAACCCCGACGGCGCCGGCTCGGCAAAAGGGAGCGGGAGGGAAGACAGCTCCGCGGTGGACAGCGGCGGCAGCGTCAGGGCTTCGTCGGAGGTTCCCCAGGGGAGGATCAGGGGATCTTCGTCGACGTCGGTGAAGTCGAAGAGGCTACCCCATTCCCACATCGCCGCCGCCGCCGCGGTGGGTTCATCGGCCGCCGCCAGGATCGGCTCCGCCGCTGAGGCCGGAGGGATCTCCATAAGGCGAGATAACGACAAGAGAGAGAGCCAACTCCGCCGCGCTGCGAGGTTTAGATTTGGAGATCGGACTCCATAATTTGGGATTCGATGAGGAAAAGATGATATAATAAGCTACCGGTGGTTTAGGAAGAAGAACAGGCGTGGGCCCCGTTCGGTGGAAGCATGAGGTTAAGATTTCCTGTAAACGACCAATGACGACCCAGGAATCAGGATGTTTCTATAAACCCGCTTGCGGGACCCACGGATCATCCTTGGTTGGTTCACTCAGTCTGGGAATAACTGTGAATCCTGGCTGCCAGTGGACAGGTGAACGACCTTTGGGTGGGTGGCAAGAGTACGCTTGATTGAGGGGTAAATTAGGCCACCAATCCTTTCCATTTTCTATCTGTTCCTTGACTTTTAATACAACATCTCGGTCAAATTATTTCTATATTGACTATAAATTTTAATTGCATTTCAATTAAATTAAATGTCACAAGTTAGGGTTATCATCACTTATCGTCCTTCCAAATGAACTCTTTCAATTTAACTCATTCACAAGTAAAAGGATATCATTTACCATGGCATATTCAAGAAAATGTTTAATCGTTGAAAACAATGGACGATGATAAATTTTGCCTATTTATCTGTGCAAAAAGTAAAAATTGCTATATAATCAGAAATTCAAAAATGTGTGTGATAGGTTGATATGCCAAATTAATGATATAATTTAACTAAAATTCTAATTAGTTTTTTAAGGGAAGTAAATTTTAAGGGGTACCAGAAATTCAGGATGATCTATCTCGCTCCGCGCAGGGAACAGGATCCTCCTTTCACAAAGCATGTTTCGTCATGTAATCCATGACGTCATTCACGGTGACGAGGTACCACGTGGGTGGGAACCCTGTTGCCTGTCTCGGGAAGACTGGTAAACGCCCCCGCTCGGGTGACCCCGCCATGTCGACACCTTTGTCCTGTCGTCGCAGCACGAAAAATTTAGATCCGCGTGTCGCTTCCGCAACGTGATAAGAAGAAAAGCTCGGATAAGTTTGTGCAGGCGGCGAGATAATAGAAATAGGGCGTGAGGTGGTTGAGCGGGCGTGAGGTTGTTGACACATTTGGTGCGGCAACAGATATTTTATGAACGGAATTCTTTCCCGACCCCCGCTTTCCCGTGCCCGCCACCGCGACACCTGTCTTTCTATTGAACAAGGAAGCGGGCCCCAAGGAAGTTCCGAACGGACCCCACACTTCGCATCGAATCGCGAGGTCGGTAAAAAGTAACCTGTCGTGGGAAGTCGAGGCGTGTTGTTTACGACACTTCGCGTAGCACCACCTGCCTTGCTGTTGGTGGCGACCGTGGCCCCGGCGGTGGACCCCACATAAAACGGGGGAAAACCAATGGCGTGTTTTGTACGACTTTGTGTAGATTAATTACACCATAAAGAGGAAGAGAGCCAGAAAATTTTCCTATTTATTTTTCCCTAATTTGTATGAGTTTTTTTATTATTATTTTTGGGTGATTTATTTTTCCATGTTCTTAAATCAACCAAAGAAAAATGGAAAAAATATTTTATAAAATCACAAAAATATTTTATCAAATACATTCGATTAAAAATCGAATGGCTCTCTTGATCTGTACATTTGGCAAACCAAAGTGGAAATGATTTAATAGAAAGCAATGATCTGACCGATTCATGTTTGAATCAGCCGAAAAAAAAACATTATCTTGAGATAAATGGTCAATGGAAATAACAAAATTGAATAAGCATTAAATTAACCATAATTCCACTGGTGGCAATCGTTAGAGATAATATATATATATATATATATATATATATATATATATATATATATATGTATGTATATATATACATATATGTATATATATACATATATGTATATATATACATATATGTATATATATACATATATGTATATATATGTATATATATATATATATATGTATGTATATATATATATATATGTGTGTGTGTGTGTGTTCGAACTGATCATTTTATTAGTCATAAGTTAATACGAGATAACATGTAGGGATGATATAGTTGAAGTCAGGTCTTCTTGTTTGTTCCTTCATAGATATGTAAATGTATTATTGGGGATATAAAAGAACATGTTAATTAACAAGGAAAACCTAGAGGTACTCTCATATAATCTTGTTTTGTGACCATTACAAATAAAACAAGTGTTTGGTTTCATATTACCCGATAATATTTAATATTCTAACACTTAAAATAGACTAAAAGAACTAATGAAAAAAATTATTGGTGGAAGATAATAGTCGAATCCAATAATATTTCTTAACTTGTTTTCTCTGATACTCAAATTAATAATTGAATGAGATGTGTGAGTAAACAGTGATTTTGACCTCAACTGATTTGATTAGAGAAAATATGATGTGACATAAGAAGAAAAAAATTATATTTATTGATTGGATCGATTAGATAACATTTCACTTATCTAATTACATTTAAACATTATAACCTGAATTTAATATGAATTTGAAAGAAAGTGATCATTGAAAATTTTAACAAGTTGTTAGATTATATAATAATATTTAATTTGATAAGATATATTATAAATATTATCGTATTCTAATTATAATTACAAGATAATATAAATAAAATCTAAGAATTTTTAGTAGATAACCATGATAGGAGGTTCTTCTAATTATAATCTTAGATATTTTGTTCTCGCATATAAAAGGATGAAACTCTCAATTATTGGGAGATTACTGGTATTATTATTATAGCTTTCTGATAATAATGTATATGTAGATCTAAAAAAATATGTGTTGTATCTTTTGATTTATTGAATGAATTGTCACATGTGTGGTTATGATTGTGGTAATATTTCACAAGAAGTATCATTGGAGCATCATAAATAAATTTATTGTTAATTGCTATAATTATTCTAAAAATTATCATTAATTTTGGATATTTTTCGATAAATAAAAAGAAATTTATATAGATATATGCGAATACCTACCCTAATATTTTTATGATAATAATTAATTTTTAAATGATACTAATTTTATTCAGAGCTCCAAATAATAGACAGATGATTTGTTTTATTCGAGTCGATAATCTATCAAAACCTTTAGTTTACTAAATATTCATGAGAATATTAAATATAAGAACAACATAAGTGAATAAAACTATGCAATTATACTATTTTGATTCAGTTCACTAATTTTATTTAAACTGAGCCAAAGAAAATAACAATTGAACTAGACTAACTAGATCCAAAAAGAAAAAAAAAACATTTAGCTGAACATTTTCTAGAATTATTTTTGATATTAATATTTGATTTGGGGATGTAAAAATAAAACCTCTAAAATTAAGATTTTCTTTTTTTATCAGAGATAAATACAAAAGTCACTTATTTTGAAGGGATTATATAAAATATTATAAATCTATTAAAAATATCATGGTTAGGTAGTATTTCACCCTTATTTATTATTATTCTTCTATGATAAATAAAAATAAATATATAAATCTAGATTTAAGGTTACGTGAAACTTTTGTCTTTATTTATTTTGAAATATATCAAAACCTTCTTGGTTTTCATCTAAAACCACACACACTCTCATACCAAAACAAAAAAAAAGATATGAGATTTAAACTAACTAAGGATTGGTTATAATTTTAAAGAAAACTATAGGACTATTTTGGTAAGCAGCAAAAACCTAATTATTATTTCTATAATAAATAAAAATAAAATATTATAAAATTTCTCATTATATATACACACACACCCCTAAATTTAAGATTATATAAAAAATAAAATTCATTTTCTTAATTTTAAAAGTACCAAAATAATTCTATTTTTTTCATTCAAAGTCATTTAAAACCTCTCAAACAAACTATTTTATAAAGCCAAAAAATTATAAAATAATAATAAGATTAATTGAGATTTAAAGTAATTGAACTCAATCTATAGTATTTTTGGCTACTGAACGAGAACACTATAATCTCCTTCAAAAATATAGTAATCAGTTTAGTGAAATAAAACATTATAATCCCATTTTCAAATATTATACATATAAATAAATAAATAAATATATATATATATATATATATATATGTGTGTGTGTGTGTGTGTGTGTGTGTGTTGTGTATACCAATATGTATATTTATATGTGTACATATACCTACGCATACAGACACACAACTTGTTGGTCTCATCACCTCGATTTTGTTTGCTCGCTGGCTCAACCTGACGCGATCGCGGACAAGAAGGCGAAGGAGAACCAGGTGGAGGAGGAGGAAGGTGGAGGATGGCCGTGCAGTGGCCGCTGGTGGTGCACGGGGTGGTGACGCTGCTCGTGGTGGTCTCGTTCCTTTGTGGGCGCTGGCCCATCTTCCGCGGCACCTTCGTTGAGAAAATCCATTACTTCATTACCTACGGCGCCTACGACTACTTCCTGTGTGTCTTTTGCCCCCTCAAAATTGCTTCTTTCCTGAAACTAATGGCTTTATTTAGGTTTCTTAGACTCGTTTTCTTTGTTAGTTGAGTCTGGATCGAAGAGAGGAACATAGGTTTTGCATACACTTGATTTGGGGTGAGTTGATTCGGATGCTTGCTTCTTGAAGGACTTGGTTTCGGTATAATTACTTCGAATTCCTTTGAGAGGAAGCACAGGCGTCGGTGTATTGCGATGTAGTTTATCTGTTCAACAGCCATTGTCATGTACATCCTGGTTGGATGGAAGTTGTCAAGTTGGAATTCTTTGGTCATTGCTCTTAGATATGAAGCGTTCCGAAATCTGAGGATTCGAAGAAAGTAAAGGCCGTTTGGAAAATTTTATAAGATGGTTCTTGGGAATTGTTTCTCAAGAATGGTATAGAGGGAGTGAGAAAAAGTGAGGTAGGGTGTCGGCAGTATTTTCCCTTGAAGGCAGCAGAGGGTTTGGGCGAGGCAGTAGCTACTATGTGGGGCAACACCTGATGATCTCTGCTTGAAAGGAAGAGAGGATGCCCGTGCCCTAGCTTGCAGAGTAGAGGGAGAGGAAAGAGGTGGTCGCTGCAGTCTCCAGTGAATGTGGCTACGGGCTTAGGTAACACTAAACCCATGATGTGGGGCTTGCCCTCAGAGTGGCAGTGGTAATGGCATGGATTACGACAGAACAATTCAACTTAAGCCAGCGACCATCATGATCACAGCTCCAATTGAACAACTCTGGGATGTGATGGGTCACGAGACCTGCTTAAGAGATGCTATGGTTCATCAAGGTCTTGTCTCCTTGTTGAGATATGTGAATTGTGAAACTTGTTGAGAGATATGATAGACCTTGAATCCTGGTTGAGTTGATGCATGGGCTGTGCCTATTCGTTGAGAATTAATCTGAAAACATGGAAACAAATTAAAGTTGTCTATGTTCATTTTGTAATCATTGTTCCTAGAAAGCATGTTTCAAAAAAATTCTCAGATAATATTACCAAACCTTTTTCGTTGTTTCTGAAAACTGAAAATCAGTTTCTGAGAACTGAACCAAACAATCTGTTATTATCTCATACAAATTTATTTCGAATCTTTTACTTGTAGTGTCACTATGTTTCTCTTCCTCTTTCTGTGGCAAACTGGAAAGTTGCACACACTTCCAAACACACTAAATTCATATGTCTGCATGAAAATAGTTACTGGTGAAGTAAAGCTACAAACAAACAACGAGCAAGCAATTAGGAATTAGTATGCATTTTTTTCCTCCTACTTCACCTGGATTGAATGAAAATCTCAAATGGCTTGTTTGGTGTTGAAAAGCTAAGTCGTATATCACATCCCAAAAACCATACCATGATCCAGAACTTTCATTTCTTCCAGGGAGTGGTAATTTAGAGATAAGAAAGCTCAAAGTATATTTTTTAATAATCAAGGACTTGTATACTTGACATACAGTGGGCATCATGTAGAAACCTACTCAGAAAGTTTTGTGTTGCAACTCAACCATTTTTTCTTCTATAGTCAACCATATAAATTGTCACATGCCTGACAATTGACATCACTCCTCTTGATATCTGATTCCATCACTTATTTATGTTTTCTAAATTATGTTTTCTAAAGTTAATTTTGTACACTAGCGTTTGGAAAACTTTTTTTCTAGTTATGAGTCTCTTTAACTGCGTCACCAGCAAAAATTTTGTTTATCAAGGACTTAGTTTTTAGTGCTGTTGTCAGAGTGTATTTTAGTTTCAGACTTCAGAGATTGATTTCATTTTATCTTTTGATGTTCTTCTCACTGGGTCAGTGTTCTTTTTGCTGTTAGATTTGTTTAAAATATTTACTGATAGTGAAAATTTGAAACAGTTTGTTATTAATGAGCATAAAAAGGTTTATAAAATAAAAAACTTTCTGGTTCTCCACTGGTTAGATTACTTGATTAAACAAATTTTATTCTCTTGTTTTGTTCAATGTCCATCCTCTGAGCTAATTGTCTTCAACATTTTTGCAGACGATTTGTGGTAGCTGCATTTGGCTCTAGAGGCAGAAATTGCTTTCTCACAGTTGAAAATTATTGTTGTGAACGGCCAAATCCTATCTTACAAGTATGATGACCACTTTTCTTTCAATTTTCCTTACTATTTTTCCTTGTAATAAGTATCCATTGATTTCCTAAATGTACATGAACATCCTTCTAGGTTTTCAAGTTGTATCTCTCTTTTCTAGATGTTGATATCAGGGAATTCACTCACTTCAGTCAGTTTTGAATTTAACAATAGTTTCAATAGTTTCAATAGGATCATAGAATCTAGTTTATCTTGTTATTAATTGAATATATTTCACACAGGTATTATTTGCTTGCCGATGTTGCATTGATTTGTGGTGTGATATTGTATGAAGATATATATAGGATGACTCTGCATGGAAAAAATTCTAATGGAAAAAATTCTAATTTGAAGGAGCATGGTGTGATATTCCTTGTCACCAAACTCAATGTGATATTTGCAGATATTTTATCTGGTCATCCTTGGTGTGACATACTTTATCATTGGAAAGTCATCCTTCAGATACATTCCTGGTTTCTATGTCAGTGAATTTCACTGGTAATATCTGTAGCACTTATTGCAGATAATATGAAATTATGAATGACATAAAGCATTTTGAACTTACAGAAAACAATTATATTGTCCAGGTACACAGGCATGTTGGCTGTAGGTGTTGGAGTTCTTCTTTTTCTATTGACTAGCTTTTCAGATCCAGGAACTGTGACAACTGAGAATGTTTCTAAATATGTATCTGCATATCCTTATGATGATATCATATACATGGAGAAAGAATGTTCAACTTGCAAGATCCTAAAGTCTGAGTATTGTTTTTGTGCTACTATTTTGGTTGTGATTTCTTTGCATTTTATATATTCTCACAGGAATTGCATTTAAATGCAGACCTGCTAGATCTAAGCATTGTGGCATATGTAATAGATGTGTTGCCCGATTCGATCACCACTGCGGTTGGATGGTCAGGCCTGTTCTATATCTTTCCTTGTTATACTATTGTTGCTTTTCTGATAATATGTCAACAACTCCTTGGAATAGTTGTCTTATTTGGATGCCTTAATTTGGTTTATGATCAATACAGAGTTACTGCATTTTTGAGAAAAACACTTCCTAATTCAGTTTATCTGGGACGCAGAATAATTGCATTGGCGAGAAGAACACCCGTTACTTTATGGCCTTTCTTCTTTGGTTAGTAAATACCTAATCCAATGGTGAATATTCTGAGGTCATGTGTATCATCTAGTTATTATCATGCATACTTTACATTTGAAATAGTACTCTGCTAAACATAGAAATCTTTCATCATAATTAAATTTTTTCTTTGTATCGTCATCTTAAATTACTTCAAGTTGCTATTGGGCTATAAATTTTCCCAGTAAAGAAGACTTCATGAGCTAAGTGAAGTTCTCCTACGTAACTGCTTGTCATTGAACAAGCTATCCTTATCCTTTGCACAATTGTTCCTGACTAAGATGCCTGGTGAGTTTTGAAGTGATTGTTTAATTTTTTTGGTAATTACATGATATATATACATTAGTTCTTATTCAAGAATTTTGAATGATCTTGATGTACTGAAGGTTGGATAGTGAGACAGACGGTTTGAGAATTCTTCCATTATAGTTGATCTCGTGACCTTTTTCCTTTTCCTTTTTCTAGTTTCAATTGCATATGAAGTTTTCTTGGCTCATTGGTTTTCTTCTATTAGCAAAGATCTACATATTTTTCTATAAAAACCTCATCATTTCTTTTTTTTTATTGTCTTGGGGTATTTTAAGTTACTTTGTATTTTCATGCTGTCTTTATTTATTGTATTGTTTATAGAATGCATTATACTTGTTACTTTTATGGGTCAAGTGTTAATGATAATTACAATGTGTAGGAAGCATTTATTTAGTTTCACAATGTACAAAAAAGAAAGTTTTACAATGCACATCTAATATCCATTTATTGAAAAGATCTCGGCAAAGGAGTATATTTCTGAAGTTTATTCTTTAACATGTTTTTGCAAGTTGGGTAATATACGATATTGTATGTTTGTATTTTTATCTGTCAAAGTAGTCAAAATTTATTACTTCAATATTTTGTTTGGTGAACTGAAGCATATATTAGAGGTTTCAAATATCGATTGTACCAGTTGGCATTGCCTGGTATTTAGGTTCATCTAAGTACCAGTGTCGAAACATATAGCTCCAATGTTATTTTATTCGGTGATATTGGATGGTTCAGGTTGATATACCACCCAGTATACCTGTACCATATTAGCCCATTAGCTTACTAAAATTGCTATTGAACCGAAATTTAAACTCTTGTATTGAAGTGAAAATATTGCTAAATGAAATTATGTTTTGGTTTCTTTGGTCAAGTGAGGCGGCTAATAGTAGCTTAAGATTTGTCCTACATTGATGGAACAAAGCTAAAAAGTAACCTTAATGTAAAAGGCAGATGGCACTTAGCGTGAAGGCTGCTGTCTAGGTAGGATACATTAAATTAAGGTCATCAAGGCCCACTGATGGATCCTGCAAGTAATTTTGATATTCCTTTACTGAGGGATCTTATAAGGTAATCATCTCCTATGATGCAGCCAGTCAAATCTGAAATATGTTATGCTAGTTAAACATCACATTGAGAACGATAGTTTTTGTAGTTTGGTCCATTCCAATGTGAATATCAGTTTTGTGACTGACTTGAAACTTTTTCCAGGACAAGCCCTCTAAGATCCTTGTTTTCTGAAAGATATTTCAGTTCTGTGGTAATGTATTATGATACAGCATAAATTGTTGCCATCCCTGCTCCTGTCAATCTTATTGCTACAATAGCTACATACCTTGTGAAAGAGTTGATATTGTTCTTCTGATGATTTCTTTACAAGATTAACGAACGAATGACATCAAAATTAGCACATAATTAAACATTTGTCTTGGGCACTTGCTAACCAGTTGGCTACTTCTTTGTATGGTGATTAAGTTACTTTGTTTATGTTTGAAGCATTTAGCTCTTTATCTATTTGTTATTGTTATCATGATTTTTTCCCCTTGGATAAGTGTTTTTTTTATCGACTCACATTTCAAAAGGATTCCTAGGCAGTGAAAACTCAACATGCTAGACTTTCTGTCATGTAACTTCACTGAATGTAACTGTCATATGTGGTTGTGGGTGCCCCTAATGCGGAATCCTCTCCTTGTTTATCTGGTGAACTGGCAGGCACTTTCTTATTTGTCTCTATGGAGCACTTGTCCTCGGATTAATTCTTGCTGGTCAATTGAAAGAGCACAAGATAATATACATTTTAACTGGTAATCTGATGTTCATCCAAATGCATTTGGCTTGTGTATTAAGTTTCTACCATGTTTTTGCGATGACCCTTCCTCTTTTTTCAGCTTATTATGGCATTGAGCATTCATTTTCCAGCTTATCTCCACCTGTGGTACAGGTAAGATAGGAACTTTATGCGATACAAGGATTCTATGCATTGTTCTCTATATCTGTAAATTATTAGAGTTTTTTTACGAAATTTCTGCAAAATAATAATAAAATATTACAGTGGTTGCTGGGTTCATATAATTCACAAATACTTCTGATAATGTTTCTGGCAATAATTTCTCTGCTGCTGGCCGGATTTTTTGGATATCATGCACATCTCTGTTTGACAAACACCACAACAAATGAGGTTTTCTTCTCTACCTTACCCTAAAGAGACCACCGGTCGAAGCTGACTATTAACAGATGCTTCATGTCTTTGAGCTAGCAGACTTTCAAGTGGCAAGACTACATAAGCTGGAAGAGGAAACTGAATGAAGCCAAGGCCAGCGCCGCAGCACTGAAGGCCGGTATACAGGCAATCAGTGAAGAAGCAAAAGCTCCTGAAAGCAAATGGAGGGCATTTTTCCGCAGATCCCCTCTGCAGAATGATGATGTGATTGTCAAGAATAACTTGTATGATCAAGGACTAATCAGCAACATTTGTGAGATCATTTTTCCTTTATCAGAGAGAAAGTCATTCTTTCATCGGAAATCAACATAACAGGGTTGTTGTAGACCCCCTTTATCATATGTGATACATGAAGTTCGCATTTAATGTAAGTTAAATGTTTCTTCGGACCGGTTATATATTACAGAAATTGATGCTGTAGCTTGAATCTGATGGAAGATCCCAACTTCTATCTTGTTGCAATGATTTGGTATTCCTTAGATCTCATTTGTCTACTGACTGCTTGTTCCTATGAAATATTCTGGAATTTAGAAGCACTACACTGGTTGGTTGTGAAACTTGGGGACTTCTAGCAATCTTTGAGATTTCAGATGGGCATATGGTATCAGGTAATGTTCCCAAATTGTGTGTGCAGGATAGGGAGACACCTTTATGCTAAAAATGAATACAAAGATGATTTGCTTGTGGCAACACCTCCATGCTCTTCATCATTTTGACCTATTAACAGGAAAAATAAATCCAAGTGGAGGAACATTAATCATTCTCTTTCCTTCATTGATTCAGATGTTGCAAGGCATTAGCCTTGGGTTTTATCTCTTGCACATGAACTTTTGCAGGAAGAAATGAGAAGCATATTTCACAACTGAAATTGACATAACTCAAAAGCCATTACAAGAAGTGGTTGTCCAGTTCTGCAGAAAGCAGTTTAGCATAATGATAACCACGCTTATTTTGCTATATTAACACAGTCTGATCAACATCACATTGCCACATTGTTACAGCGAACTCCTTCCGGAGGCAAAAAAAGAAACACCAAATAACTGCACACGGTACCATCCAGAGTCAACAACTCCCAAGTGATTCCAATCTACTAAAAAGGAATGGCAACAATCACTGGAGCTGTCAAAAACTGAGAGGGAAAAATATTTAACTTTGTCAAGTTGCTTGTTTCACCATCAGTGGGTCCATTGGTTTCCTGAATTCTTATCCTTGGTATCTAATATTAAGGCTCATGACGAACCCTTACTTTTTCTGTATCCTCCTTCACTTGCTTCTTTTCACAAAGACAACCTTTGGGCTTGGTAGAAGCTGAAGGATGCAGTCGTTCATTATTGGCTTTGGATCATTGTCCAGACCCGGCTGAAATCTTATCTGCAAAATGTTTTGTTGATTTAGATAGCTAACCACTGAAACACAGGAAGATAACAATGCAAACTTGTCAAAATAATTAAAATATAGAAAAACATACACACAATGAAAGAGTGGAAGCTTGTCGAAAGAATTAAATATAGAAATACATACGCAGAATGGAACTAGCACAACAATGTCTAAGAACTTGAGTTTAATTGACGTCTTTCCTGAAACTTCAAGTTCCTCAGTTTAGAAAATCAAGGAAAATATAGATGTTGTTTCGTACACCAACATGTAACTGGAAGCTGAAACTTGAAACTACAGACAAAGCAACTTATTTCACTACTAATGTTCAGATCACAAACCATTCCCAGATATTGCAGAAATTAGTACCAAGATCATTCCCCGGGGATTACTTCATCACTCAAGATTCAAGTAAAAGGAGAAACAAAATAGTATTCCCCTAAAAAGAAGCAAGAAGAGGAAACAGAAAACATGTCTTCTATTGAAAAAATATCTAACGGTGCCCTATTATTTTATCTGTAAGCTCCTAAATAGATCATGTACCTATTCGTCTTCCCAAGATAAGCATGGACACTAATAGATAGGATTGTTCCGTTGCAAAATAGGAGAAGAGGATTTGAAACATAAATATAATCTCTTTGCTTACATAGGTAAAATTACAAAAATTGATCCTCTCAAGATCTTATATTGGAGAAGCCTTATGTGCTAGGCCACTATTTTATTTTATTCATTCACCTTCCAAGCCGATGACCAATTCATCAATATCAATATCTGTCAAAACAAAAGGAGCATGCATCTCTCTTAAACAATTAAAAGCAAGAAACAAATTACAGTAATGGGAAAGCCTGTCAGGTTACCCACTAGATCTGATCCTATTCTTTATCGAGTTTTCAACCTTAACTCTTAAAAAAAAAACTTAGCTAATTTTAACCATTGAATTGGGTGATTGTTGTATATTTAACTATGAGCTCTATGGATATGAACAACAAATATCAAACTCTATGGATGTGAACAACAAAATAAAATGACAATAAGAATGGGCATGACTATATGCATTATGAGAACGTGTTCTTTCTTCATCTAGTTTATCAAATTAGAAGCTCATATAATAGTTTTAACCCAATTATTGAGCCCTTACCCATATGCATTAAAAGAAAATAATTGATTATTTATTAGATGAGGATCAGACATTTGTGTGAAATCATTTTCTATGCAGTCTATAAAACATTTGATTTGTCATAAAATAAATAAAGTGGTTTTGTATCATCGGTACTTATCTAAATTCTAAAGGCATAAGTACAGATTTACCAAAATCAAGCCACAAATCCATAATTAAATATAACATATACAAGTACCTCATAGTTCTGAAGCAAAGATGCAATCAGTGTTGCAATTCCAAGAGTTGCAAACTTCTCTCCAACACATGCTCGTGTACCATATCCAAAAGGAAGAAAAGCTGCCTTTTTCTTTGGCTCACTAAAAAAATGGCTTCCTCCAAAGTCTTCATATTCCTTGCCTATGAATAGATATGTTGAAAAAGATAAAAACTTCAATCAGTGGTTTCAAAAATAATAACAATTTATAAGAGTGGGCATGAACAGAAAATTCAAAGTACTAGAAGCTGATAACTATACATCTCAAATAACATGCAAGTGAAAATCCATGATATATATCTAGTAAGTCCAAGGGTTAAAATTAGAACAGCATACTAGTTTGAATTGCTCAAAAATAGGACAGAGAACAAGGAGACCAAGCATATTAGAATACTTAAAATAAGACGACAAAACAAAACAAGTAATCATGTGATTTGCATTATTGTGATGCACGTTGATGAAATCAACCGTCAAAGTGGCTAGAAGCTTGCACTAAAATAGAGTTTTTGTAAAGAAGCTCAACAATGACTCAGCAAGAGAAATCTCAAAATTTTAGAATGGGGAAGCCAATAAAACATCATGTAAATCGAGGAGAAAAGTGTTCAGATATTTTCTATATGCACACTATATCTGCAATCTAGACATGGTTCATGATGCAAAGTTGTATGTATGCCCAAAGAATATCAGCTCGGTCAGGTATCTGAGACAGCGCTTGAAGAGTTTGCATTGTTTAGCTTGTCTGCTAAGTTCTTTGAAAACATGGATCTTCATCTGGTTTTCAACATAGACTCTTTCACCTTTGATTGCAGAGAGCAGTGGAAGTAGTATCAAGATCTATCTTTATGCCTGTTTGTGCTTGAAACAAAGGATTATCATTTCAGTTGGCATGAGTCAGCGTGTGACATGTCAGAAGGTATCAGCACACATGTTGAGGGATGCTGGCAATGTTGGTGGTACTAATTCTTGAAATAACTTTCACTACTTCACCCAAAGTGCACTTGTTCAAGTCTACTTAATGTATCTTGACAGATAAAACTCCCTTCTCACATGGTAACTACCACAATTGTTGAACATGTTCAAAGACGTGAAAGTGGATATTCTTTATGTTGCAGTACATAGATAATATTTTGCACTGAATATCTTTCTTTGACTTGGTCTACCGCATATCCGAAATTCTGAAGGATTCATGTATAACTACTTTGTCTAAGTTGTATGCATTTTCAATAAAATATTATATAAAAAAACCCTTTTATATTACTAGCGAATATATTGAATACGAGTGCTTATCAAGATTCACTATATATCATTATCTAGTTCCAAAGGCACTCATTCAATTCATCCATCATGCGTTCTTCTGGGAGTGATTGACTCAATATTTGCAACGTAATCAGGATACAGTATGAGAGACATCAAGAAGTATATTATTCCCATTACATAATTATCATAATATCTCCACTCAAATATTCCTTGTATGTTTCAAGCACGTGATAGGATATGATCCTCCTGGTGCTGCTCTTTCATTCCCCACATGTGAAGACTGTTTCATATGGTTCCATTTCATCTTTAGGCCTCACGAGTCAGGTAATTGCTGTTTGAATTGTCTAAAAGCTGGAAACATGGATATGGAAGCTCTAGAAAATAGAAATCCTTCTCAGTCACAAGTGACTCATTTTCGATTCCAGACATGTAACAAGACCTATAATATACACCATAATAGATTTTTTAAAATGTTTTTACAATAACATGATAAGCTCAATATTGGGTGTCTAGGTGCTGACATAGAAAAAGACCAGGCAAGTTCAGTTTACATATACAGTAATAGTCACCTATGTGTACTGTTGTTACTCAACCTAATGGAACTTGCAAATCATAATCCTTCACCTAAAAGCAGCTAACAAAACAAAATCAGTAATATTATAAGATTCATTACTAATATAATTTTGAACATGACAACTGCAATACAAAAACTTTGATGTCATTAGTTTCATTTATATGGCCAATTAATGTTCTTAACCCCCAGTAGTTCTTTTAAGAGATGCATCTTTTTATGCAACCATAAAGAAGTTGAAGCTACTGTCCTTAACAAGACCAGACTCAACATGATTGCTATACCTAGATTCCATTATCTATCTTAAGTTCTGCAGGCTATTATTTCTCTTTCATATATCATGTATCCTCAATAAAATGGAATATACATAAGAAGAAACTCTGTTTTTGGGCAACTAGATTTTATGTACTTCACATACACCAACTCTTCTGTAAACTTGGGCAAGGCAAGCTCGCAATGTTGAAAAGAACACTTGATGAGCCTAGTTAGGCAAGATTATATCCTTCCTGTAATGCCCCATCATGCCTTGTTGTAATAGTCACAAATGGCAAGCCGCTGGGGTTCTATCCCACCCTTAAGCTATGTCAAGACATGAGACCTTCTCATAGTTCTTATTTCCATCAAATTGTTGCAATATAAGCTCAGTTTAAAAGATAAACAAATAGGAAGATGAGAATATGTCGCATACTAATTCAAAGAAACCTTAAAAAGATAAGTACTACACTGTCACACATAACAGAGCATTTAGTTTGGATGAGTCACTCGATTGAAATGATTCAACCCAGTTTGGATGGGTGAAATTGAAAAAACCATCATAATAAGGAAATTAGTTTATCAGGAATAGATATCTAATTTCACTTGTTTTCATTTATCCAATTAAATTTATAGAATGAACTTAACCACATGGCTCAACATGTTTACGAACAAGATATTCGGTAACTAGATTACTTAGGTTATTAACAACACTGTGTGGATAAAAAGAAAATAAAAACCAATCATACCATCTAAAAACTTGTTTTGCTGCTACACTTGAAAAAAAGAAGAAGGTTGAAGCACAAAGAGATGATAGCAAATATTTTAATGGGAGAAGAAGGAATCCAATCACGCTATGACAGCACTACCTTTATGGTTTGTGGCCTCCGAAAAGAAGCGACATGGATTGAATTGACTGGCATCCTTACCCCAAATAGCATTATCCATCTGCACCAGCTGTAGAGGAACAACAAGAATTGCCCCTGCTGGTGCAGTTACACCAGAACTAAGACAAATATCTGCAATTCAGAATTAAAAGGCAGTAGTTAAAATGTTGGCTATAGTCTTTAAATGCATTGATAACCTATCATAAAAATAAACCTTTGAAGGAATAGTTTGATCAATGATCTCATATGCATGTGACTTTAACAAAGTATAACTGTTCACAGCACAAGTGAAATCTATAGGCACAGCTTAGGCACAACATATACAACAGGTAAAACTTCAGCATCTTGTCAGGTTGCACAAAGAGAATCTAGCTTTCTGTCATGTATTATCAACTATAACCAACTAGATGTAAAAATTTAGTTTTAAAATACCATATACAAAGAAACAAACTGACTTGATAATCTGCTCGGGATATTTCAAGTTTTGTAAAGCTAATATACCAAGAATCCCAAATAATTCCCAGGAATCCTGGGCCAAGAACATAAGCTACTCTTGATCAAACACAGCCAACTTCCATACCAAGCTTTGAAGATGCCCGGAATGGAATGTTACATAAGTTAACTTGGAACTTCTCTGAAACATAGTTGTTCAAGTCAAAAAAGGTTCTATGAACAAGGAATTGAAATTCATTTCACACCACCCAGCCTGTACAGATTAGTCTGAGTGAGAATCAACCTCTGGACTGCCTTCATATTGGGTTATTTAATAAACAGGACTGAACTGCAGGTTACCTGTCTTGATACTGTAGTTTGGTGCGATATAGGTTGATTACTGCTCTGTAAAGGCACAGGATACTGTTGGTTGGCAAATGCCGCAAATCAGCCTTTGAGCATCTGAAGCTGTAAACTAAGAGAATCATGGCTCTTTAAAACTAAACCCTTACTGCCAGTCTGCCACGGCTTTGCTACTCTTTGAATGCCACAAGGAAAGGGACAGAATAGAACAGGAAGAGGAAGAAAGTAGGGTCCAAAATCTGAGAACCACTGCCAAAGGAGAGAAGAAGATATATGCAATTATTTACTAGATTCTCTTTATTTCTTTTTCTTGGATTTCTTTTATCTGATCAATACTGAGTTGTAGCAGACAACATACAAAGTTAATGCAGACCCATATTGATCTGAGAGGCGACCACAACATGTCCAGAATATGGTATTTAAATCCTTGTCCATAAAAATTAGAGCATTAAATTCTCATCTGCTGCAATTTCAACTCCTTATAATGGTTACTGAGCCCCTCACATTTAGCCAAGGAAAGATGTACATGTCATTAAAAGCCCACCTTTTTGGTCTGCTGCAAACCTAATTTGAACCCTTTGAAATGGTTGCTGAAACCTCAAGATTTAACCAAGAAAAAACCTTAAATGGTATTAATGCATATATTTTAAGATCATTCAACTGAGAGAAATATTTTAATAAACCTGGAAAATTCATGGTGGAGAATTTTCATAGAAGGGAATGTTCAAAACTTCATGTCCCAAAACTTCATATCCAAGATATTTTTTTATACTAAGTTTTTTACCATGGGTATAAGGGGATTAACCAAACTCACTCAGTTTTTTGATAGACACATAATTGATGGAATTTACAAATAGGGTTAGCATTGCAAGTTTCTTTGTACAGGAAGGAATCAAATCTATGAGAGGTGGATGAATCTCTTAACCCATGCAGTTAGCAGAACATAACTCCAGAGCTAATGCATTGGCAGTCACCAAACAGAGATCTGTGTGTGCTGCCTAAGCAGACAAGGGTCACTCCATAAATACTCATGAATATGAAGTATTTGTATATATAAATACCAACAGCACTTCCCTATTAATGGTACTAAGATTATCCAGTGAACAATTTATTTAAATAGGATACCCATATAATGATAACATGCAGAGAAACAAGCAAGTAAGAAGCTTACAAATTTATGCATTTATATTTATAAAACACAATAAAGCTATTGGTACCATGCTCATACATGTATGCTGTTATCAATATTAGCAACTTTGTATTGAAGGAATAAATAGACCTATTCAGCTCAAATGCATCACTTATAGAGTTACAATCCTATTAAGATAGCTGTGTTTAAAACATCAAGTAACAAAGGAGACAGACATTACCATGGGTTGAAAAGAAAAAATAACACAGAGAACAATTACAATAGCACTGATAACCCAAATAAATAAAACTAATTTGTTCACTGCCTAAATGAATATTTCAGAGATATTGACTAAATTGTAGAGACTGAAGTTCATACCATGTTTAAGTGAGCATCTTTGAAGCAATGGACCTGCTGGCAATAACCGAGCTGATTCATGGACTGTAGCCATCAGTAAATTCATCTTTTGCACATCATGTGAATCCAGCTTGTAGGTTTTCTCTCGAACTTCTATGATCTCTGAGTACAACTGTGATATAGAAGATAGGTAAGCAAAAAGAGATAACTAGCTGAGTTTTTTGAGAATACATCCTCAGATCTCAAAATTTTCTTGCTCTAGAAAGATTTTTTTAAATTTAGTCTTCCAAGTATAGCCCTGTAACTAAATAAAGATGAAATGACACAGTAACTTCAGTTTTTTTAACATCAAATTTTTTTATCAAACTACTGGATTTCCGAATTGAAAGATCACCCAAGTAATATCAACTTTGAATTGTCTGGCATGCCTATAAACAGTTGTACGTGCACAGTATGGTAACATCACCAGTTTATAACAAAGGTGATTTAAAACCATTTTGGGAGTAAATCAAGATTAGATGAACAAACAATAACAATTAGCAAAGCAGAAATGTGCCAGAAATTAGAAAAACTATCTACCTTCTCCTGCAATTCAGGATGCAGCACAAGCCTGGTCAGAATGCTACTAATCAAACTAGCAGTAGCTAAACATCCATGAAACATCAAGCCTAAAACATTCCCACATGGTTCTTCTTTGGAAATAAGATACTCCTCCATCTCTTTCTGGAATAGACCACCTGAAGTTGCATTATCAAGCAGAACTGGAGCATCCAATCTGGTTTTCTTCTCGTTACCCTTGTTTTCTTTGTGAGAATTGTAATGAATTTGACTTAATAAGTCATATCTTTCCACACAATGTTGGATGATGTCTTTGGTTAAGTGTTTTAACCTCTTGCACATGTGTTGGTACTTCCAGTATGTGCTACTCCAGAAAGGAGGGACTGTATAAGAAGCCCAGAAGCAACCATCCTTAGCAATTGTCATGAGGATCTCCTCATACATACCAGCTTTAGGCCAATCCAAAAATGCATCTCCAAAGAGTGTGCTCCCGAGGATGTAAAATGCCAACTGTCGAGAAACCGATATACAATCAAGAATACCTTTACCCATAATAGTATCAACCCTGCCCATGACACATTCAACAACCTTCAGAGGAATATTATTTGCTCCCACAGCTAGTTTCCCATTCATGTATTCTGCTAAAGATTCTCTTCTCTTTTGTACCTAGAAGCATTGAACAAACAACACATAGTTATAAAATGTTTTCTACAGTTAAATAATCAAGACAAGAATTACTATACTCTAACAACAGAAATCAGACAAACATTTAATCATACAACTAGTCAAAAATATACTAAAAGTAAATAGCTAAGATGTATTCTCTTCACAAAAAAATATACATCTTGGCTAAAAATATACTATGTACAGATGAAATATAATGTAAATAAAAAAAATGAAACAACAGCTTCACGAAAAACACAATTTTCTTAACACTATCAAAACTAGATCCAGTACAGGGTAATATGTCAACCAAAAAGATCCGAAAACATAAGAAAGTTTATCATAGGTGCTAGCATCAAAGTCGTAAGTAAAACTAGCATTTAAAAAGTGAAGAAACGAAAAAGTGATAAAATGGAGAAAAATTGCAAATTCTAGCACTATTTAATTAAGGATACCTTTTCAAAGGAAGAAACAAACAGGCTTGATCTACCAAAAGCCAAATGGAATGCCTGCCCAGTCAATGGCAATTTATCTTCTGCCTTTATGAGCATCTCTTTGATAAGCATAGTATCTTTGACAGACACAAGAAGCTGAGTTGGGCTGAGCCAAAGTCTGACAATTGGTCCATATGTCTCATGCAACTCGGCCAGATAACCTGCAATGCAGTGAATTCAGAAATGCATTGGCTTTAATATGCATGCAATTGTTCTATTATAACTGCATTTTTCCAATATTATTCAAGCAGAGGGATCTACAAATCTAGACTGGGCACTTAAGTTAGTCAGGTGGTATAAATTTTTTTATCTCATGCTAATATAATATCTACAGAAAGGAGAGATTTGCAAGATCAGGGTCCGTGGAGGACCAATTATAAGAATCCAGCAAGATAAACCAAATAGAATCATGGGAACTTCTTTTATGGAAACAAAAATCCAAAAATCTACTGGAATTAGAGGGACTGACAGCCAATCTTGATAATGCCCCGAAAGGTTTCTTGACACCCAATCCTATAAACCATGACAAGAAAAAAAATCATTGTATTGAGCTATTATTGTCTAACTATCACTAGAACTTGCATATCCTTGTTTTCTTTTTTTCTTAATCCTAGTGATCATTACATTAAAAGGTTATCATCCAAGCAACTACATAAACTAAATAACTGTCAAGTCAAAATGTGATTCTGGTACTGGTTCATTGTACTGGCATGTTCGATAAATTGTACCAAGTAATTCATGTATATCTTCAACATTTAGTTCCTCAAATCTTCTTAGAAGTTTTAAAAAATTTCAAGACATGTGGTTTTATCCTTCTTTATTATTTTTTGATCTCTTACATATAGATAGAATTAATGCTAAATTAAGGTTAAAGGGTGCCCTATCACTTGGATAAGTTATCTCCTATAATGTGAACATAAATTTTAATTTATACAAATGCTATATTAAGGTACCAGAACAATTTATAATTGTTTATAACTGATTTTGAGATGAATGTGCAAGGCACAAATTCTTCCTCAAAAGCATACCCATGATAGACACAGTTGTTCAGGAAAAGGTAATTTCAACAGAATCAATTTTGAAGATAATATGTCAACAAGAATCAAGCATTTACTTCTAAATGATAAACTAACAAATTCTGTAGGTTCGTCTTTTGGTACCAAAGGTACAGATAAACATGCATGCCTAAAAAAATAAAAAGCTTTTGCTGATCAATGCTGGCATATTTTAACTTTGCAGAATCCATTACCTAAAACCAATGTCAAATCATGAAACTCTTTATGAAAATAATTTGTAGACCATATTTTACAGAAATTTCACAAATAAATTCTTGAGAAACAGCAAATGAAAGAAACAAATAAGATTCCCATTCATGGAGAAATTAACTTACGGCTAGGATTTCCTTGTGGGTTAAATCTTGAGGATTAACCAACTATAGTAACATATTTTATAAAATTAAAGGGAGCTGGCATGCAAGTTGTGCAGCTTACTGTGGAACCTGTTAGCTAAAAAGGACAATTGTCCAAATGCAAACAGCAACCGCCAGTGCTCCCTGTCCTCCAAATAGCAACGGAAAGAGAATAAATAGAGAATCCTACGATAACTCCTGACCAAATACCTATTATAATAATTCTCCAAATAAGACCTAGAAGCTAATGCATGCAAAAGCAAATGTGATCTTAATAGAATATTATGTGAATGCAAATCTTAAAGATTGAATTTGAGGACTGGATAATATAATACCTCAGAGAAACACAGAAATTGCAACATTCACAGATCAGTTTCAGAATTCAATGTTGCAAAAAATATTGACAAATAGCAAAGATTTTTGATAATCTCAGTCAGAATGATGCAATCCTATCAAGATTCCAGATACAGATTGTTTAAGTTCCAGCTACTCAGGTTCTAGTCAATGATAGTCTAGCATCAACTCAAGCCATTCAAAGTTTTCTTTCTCCTTGTGCAAAATATTTTGTTTTTACTGGTTATAATTTAAGAAAGACCACCATGATATGATTAGAAATTAATTAAACACACATATCTACATGTATGTGTATGAACAAACACACTTAAATATACATGGAACAAGGCATGGTTCACACCCAAAGTTTGCTTTATGCATGACAACCTTTCCCCAACCAAAGAAGAAGGAACAAGGTTGCTATGTTCTTGTCATCTAAGTTTCACGACTTGAGAATCATGAGTAGATCCAATCGGTATACTACAGAAAATAATATTTTTTCGTGAGAATAAATACAAATAAATAAATTCCTAAAAGAACCACATCGTAGCACTGCCAGGTGATAAAGGATCTGCTAATAACAACTTACAATTCATGAATCCAAGAGTGCAAGTCTACCCATAAGATAAATTACAAGAAAATCATTAAAAAACCACTTTTTCAGCTCCTCGTGCTGAAATAACAATCAAATAATCAAAACCGCAAGAAGATCTAAAATTTCAGCTGCAAGACATAAGCATCTCCAAATAGCAATAAACAGATTCGAAGAAGCATCGGCCCCTACCGGTGAGGCTCCCCAGGGATCCGCACCCGGCGATCAGCTTGGAGCGGGCAAGGAAGGGGTTGGAGGGCGGGCCCGGGATCCGGCTGCCTTGGACCCACAACCGTACCAGCCTGGCGAGTCGGCGAAAGAGAAGCGAGGTGACGGAGATGAGGGCGATCCAGAGGAGAGCGTTGGTGGCCCTGGAGGTGTAGTCCCGGAAGAATCGGCCGGGGCAGGCGGCGGCGCCAGCGTGGGCCGATGTCGGCGGCCGGAGAAGAACGCCGATAAGGGTGTAGGGGTGCGCTGCGTCGCAGGATTCCATGCTGCACCCCACGGTGGAATCGAGTGGATAAGCCCAAGTGCGTTACCGAGCGAAGGCGGTGTCGTCCTGTAGCTGTGGAGAGGGTGAGAGAGCGGCGGAGACGCAGGGGAAATGAGCAAAGGAACCGGTGGATTTTTTGTGGTGGCTTTTGACTGGAAGAGGAGAGCTGTGGCGGGTGTCGTGATACGTGGCAGTCTCCAATTCAATCGGGCCAGCATCACATGGGTTGCGTGATGGACTAACTCACTCTGGTTTTGGACACATCCATGACATTTAATGAGATGCTCTATCTACCTGTTCAAGTCTTACCCGATTCAGCACCTGTCTAATGGTTGGTATAGTCACGTGGACCACCGGCAGGGTCTCCACGAAGAGAACCACGTCAGTCGTTTGAGCGCGTACTTACCAGATAAGAGCAGAAAACACTTTCTTTTAATGTCACCAACGGTTCGTCTTGAGAAACAAAAATACCTGTTAGAAATTACCCACCGTTTACCAGTTCTATGATTAGAGGACAGTCAAATGGACCACCTACAGCGATTGCCAGTCGAACACAAGATAGGTATGAACAGAGCGAGATGAGCGTTGGGATGAAAAAGAAAAGGCATTTTCATGTCGAGATATCTTCTACCCACTAAGTTTACCATTTTTTGTACCTTTCTTATCATTGGTGGTCGAACTGGGAGGAGAACTTTAGGCATGCTTTGGATGAACGATGGTTTCCACTTGTCTACTGTTACTCGTGTCAACGTGATCCGTGATCGCAAAAGTGGCCCACCTGTGGAGATCGCTGCGTGAAAACTCGAGGCAGGTATACGTGTGAGTAAACCTTCGGGAGGATAATGTCACTATTGCTTTGTATCGTCACAGGTAGAATGTGCTGTTGGCCACATGTGCGTCGCATAGTTGGGAAATCTGTGCGGTTCTTGTGATATTTTCGTAGCGAGAGTTCGATTCGAAGAACGTTTTCGACGCGGCCGATCAAATCATCTTAGTTAATAAAGGTTTGTAATCTCTCCAAAAATAGGCACCAACAAATCAAATTATGTAATAAAAAATAAGATCATGATTGATATCGAGTTCTATGATTTTGTGTCGTCAGATCGATCAATTAGGTCAAATTGGATCACCAGAGAATGAGATTGGGTCAATATATGGCTTTCAATCAGGTCGGTCATAATAATATGCTCTCCCCACATAGGTCCATTGTCATGAATGAAATATGTGTCAATAATATAATGTAGGTGTGATGTTATATTCTAATATGATGAACGGGCGTAGTTATCATTCAACCAACGGGACGTACCGTCGCAACCAATCATAGTTTATGCGTAATACTTGAGCGTTACCCACGTCAATGGAGTCGATTTTGGGGTTAGAATCCATAGATAAACAACTTCGAAGATGATGGGAGGGACGAGAGAACAATTCTCTTGGATCGGTCTGATCTTTTGTCCCTTTTGATCCCGTTTGCCCTAATATCTCTGTTTTTATCCACTCGTTTCTGCTCCTTTCTTGTTAATTGCTGTTCTCTGTGTTCCGTTCTTTGTTTTCTTGATGTGTTCTTCATTTGTGTGCTTGATAGGGGTTTAAGGTTGCCTGATAACCGCTGGGGTCCATCGTTTAGGTTGTTCCATTGTGATTTTGGTCTAGTTGCGGCACGAGCCACTTTATCTGTTCCCTGTGTTGACGAGAGTCTTGTACGCCAGGCCGCCTTCTTTTTAACTTTTTCTTTGTGGCATCAATTTCTTGATTTGATTCCAGTTCTTTAGTCTGTCTTGGTGTTGTCTTTAATCCAGGGCACACATTGACTAGTTCTGTTGCGTATTTGTTGGGTGGTGGGTTTGTGGGTTCTTTTAGGTGTTGCACGGAGGTGGATTTGTGGCTCCATCCAATTTTATGTTGTCGAGTTTATTTCAAGTTAGTGGATGATGTTATGACTTGCGTGATCTGTGAATTGTAGACAATAGTGAAATTTTGTTTTTCATTTTATCTTCTTCAACCACTATATGTAATGGTATCTGACATTTGCAATAGACATGGTATTGCTGTCCCATTAAAAATTTTTAATTTCCTGTTTGTGGCGGCCCATTACATGTATTTCATTATAATAAGAAAAAGAAGAATATAGGATGATTCTCCTGCTCACATGTAACATGGCTGTTCAGAAATAGCAGATGCTCCTACCATACTGTCTGATTTCTTTATGTATTCATCTCAATCTGCTTAATAAAGGGAAGATCACTGAGATGGCTTAACCTCATTATGATAGATCTTAAGCCTCTTTATAACGAGCGCAAGAATGAAACAAAGAAACATAAAGTTATTCACTACATCAGTTGGATATCAAAATCTGTTTTAACAAGAATCTAATTGCTTTTTACTACATCATGCTTAATGTTTAGTGAAGACAGTAATTTTTTTGAATCAGGATATATGGGCTGAAATAGGGTAGAGTGATCTTGCAAGGGATAGAAGGATATTACAGCTTGGACAGGATCTTTATAGAAGGAACATAAGACTATGCCAGAGAACACATTACTGATTTTTCAATTTCTACAAGGATATTACAGCTTGGACATGATCTGCAAGGTGTGGTTGTTCAATTTCTGATTGTTTGTTTTTAGATTTTTGCTAATGACAAATGAAACTTATTTTACCTTCTTGCTACAAAATTTGGGGAGTACCCTTATCGAGTTATGTAATTTCATGAACATACCTATAGATGAACAAAAAAAGAACATGTAATTTATGTGATCTCATCATCAGTTGTCTCAGTACTTTGGCAAGGATGCCTTGCATTTGATTTAATTGATCAGGTGGTTAACTTCTCTCTTCTTTTGAATTTTTCACCAAATATCCTTTATTTATTTATTTATTTTTGCCCAATTTCTTTATTGTTCTTTTAACTTTTTAGATGTTGAAGTTGAAGGATTGAATGAACTAAAAGCTAGTAAGATGAAAATACTTGTTCTAAAGAAGCAAAATGAGTTTGATTAAATTGATAGAAATGTCCATATGGATGTTGATGTTGAAGGAAAAAAACAAATCCTTATCAATCTTATCAGCTCTTTTTTTTCTTCACTAATGAGTTATTAAGGCTTTGTCAAGTTCCAAAATATCACTTAAATTTATAGGCATTGATCTTGCTATGTTCTTGTACCTAATGCTTGCAAAGTGACTGAAATTCTTATCTGTCCTATGACTTCCTTTTAGTGTGTTGTTCCAAAAATGTTTACTTATTGGTGTGTACATGTGCATGTTTCTAGTACCCATATATTAAGTTGCATTTGCAAGTAGAATTTTTTGATGGAAGGTCAACTACCATAGTGTCCAGACTGCAGAGTAAATTGACATTTATGTATACATATTACATGGATATGTACAGACCAATGCAAAGATTTGCATGAATTCATCTAAAGCATGGTCATAAGTTTCGTTGTATGCTTGGTGATGGGGTTTCATCATCGGGTATCATATGCACATATAACTGTGATGATAAAGGGTGGTTCAGGACGAGTCTCCTGCCAATGAGGGGGTTGAGCAGGGTCAGTTCTCACAAATTTAAGCAGAAAGGTGGTCTTTTATGTTTTTTTTTTTTGGGCATACTGACCAGTATATAATGGTTTCATGTTTAAATTTTAGTGGGAGACCTAGATTTTGACTGTATTCTCAGGTATGGTGTAGTCGTGAACTTTGTTACTCATTGGAGTTGCAAGGATACTTTGATGGTAGTAGTTATTGAAGATAACATGTATGGCTTACATGTCTCTTATAAGTGTAAAGTTGAGATATTATCTGGTCATGACTTATGACAGTATTATTAACTGTTGTCATTCAGTGAGAATAATCATGTGTTTTGAAGATTTAAAATTATAACAATCATTAGGTATTTTAATTTCCGTCTCAGTTCATTAGCATTTTCTCTTGTGGTACTGTACTTCTTGGGTTGTTTGGGCTGCCAAGTTTACATTAGGTGTTTTAGTTTCTTTTTTCAGTTCAGTATTGTCTTCATTCATGGTACTGTAGTTTTTTGGGTTGTTTGGGCTGCAATAGTTTACAAGCCTACACCCGGGTGGATTGAATATGCTATAATTTCTTTCTTTTGAAATTGTTCTCTAGAGAAAGTTTCTTTCTCTCAACTTGTCTTGCACCTGATAAGTTGATCTGCATGCATTGAATCTTAGAACTTTATTCGGATAATTATAAAATTTTGGTTTATGAATAGACTGCACATCTTTTGGAAGCTTCTATGTGTTGGTTTTAATGAAAATATCATTTTCTGAAAGTTCTTTGATGTTTTGGTATAGTGTTTATCAAGGATTATCATTTGCTTATCAGACCCATATCGGTCCTGGTTGGACTGGTACGATGGTATGGGTATACCGACATATGGTATGCTGATACATACCAGCATTTCAAAAATGAAGAACAAGAAGGAGAAGAGGAAGGCACAATGGAGAAAGAGGAGGAAGGAGGTGGAAAGAAGAGGGAGGAGGAGGAGAAAGAGAAGGATGAGAAGATAGGTATGGCAGTCAACGAGCATTGGGCAACCATGTACTGCTGTATGAGGAGAAATGAGGGCTTGCATTCGGGGAGAAGAGGGCTCGTGAATGCAAGCCCTAATGGCTATTTTTATTTTTTTTAACGGTCGGGCCGGATTGGCCCGAAATGGGGTGGTCCGGATATTGGTTCATGTTCACGTACCTGTTCATGGTGGGGACAGCCGACAATCCAATTCATGCCCATGTATTGGTTCATGGTGGGGGCAGTAAGTACCACCTGTTTTGTACCAGTCCGAGCAAAACATCAATCAATGGTATTTATCTTTGTCCCTATATTTGTTTACTTATATGTGCTTTCTTAAACGTGATTTTATGGGAAATCTTGTTTTCTTAATACATCGGTTGTAATATCCCAACCAGCAGGAGATGGCTCTGATACTTGCATTCCTTCAGTGTAGGAATTTTCTTCTCTTTTAAAATCTGTTCTTGAGACTGACCAATGTACTTGTTATATGATTCTTTTCATGATACTATTACAAATTGTAACTCAGTTATTTTCCATGCATGTTCTCTTGCTTAAGTTGGTTTCCTAATTATTAGGAGAAAAGGCACATTGGATTATGGTATCTATTATTTCCTGACATCCAATCACTGATGTAGCTTATGTAGAGAATCTGACTGCAAAAATAAAGCCTTGATGAAACAAAAGGAATGCCATTTATACATAAACAGTGGAATTCTGTTGCTGGAAATATTTCCTATGTAATGAAATATATTGCATAGAGCTTAGTTTGAATACTATGTTATTTTGGTCTCTAGGTGCAATTGTTAGATAGATAGGAAGATTATATCAATCTGGCAGCAACGAGAAGCGGTCAAATGACAATTCCAGGTTGGTTTTCATTATTTTCCTCTTTATGCTACTATGTTACATAAACTTGTTTAGGACTTTAACTTCATCCTGTGGTCATGATAAACTTGTTTTAGGACTTTTCCTTCATCATATGTTCACCACAAACTTGTTTTAGGACTTCCAGCAGTTGTTCTGGTGGTCCTGTTGTTTTTACTACGTGCTACTAACACTCAAAGAACAGCATAATTTAGTAGGTTATTTAGAAAGATTGCATGCTTATGTTCGTTCATTTCTATAACAATGCTTGATGTTGTCATTAATACTTTCTGGATCTTGGAGGCACCTTGTAGTTAATAATGTCATTGGTTCATGGAAGTCTATAGCATGTTGTATCATGGATTGAAAGCTTGAGGTCAATTCCATAAATGTCTAAGAGGAAGCCTTTTTTTCCACTTTGCTTTTGAATCTAACAGTGTGCATGTCCATTTACTATGCAGATTATTGAGACCAATCTTATGTGGTCTGAACTTTTCATTTTAACTCTTGCTGATTAGTACCATGTCCTCACTCTGTCATATCATTTTGGATAGAAATTGCTAGGATTGATGTTCTGCCATGAGGCAATGATTTTTTAATTTATTTCAGAAATTACATTCGCTGTGTTTGTTATGAAAATCACATTTCTTGCAAGTACTCTGGCTGTTTTTATCACTGAAGCTTCCATTAAGAGAATAGGCAGTCCACTTGTTTTGAACTCTTAGATAAATGCTTGCGAGCATCCTCGAATTTAAGTTCCAGTTGCTAAATACAGTAAGTTGGATCCTTGGAATAGTAAAAGAACATATATGTTCCTCGTGGTTCCAGAAAGGCTTATTCTCAATGGTTGATACCATTGAAGGAGTCTTCGGAAGTTTATAGACACAGGTTGTAATGCTAGCATATGGGAGAAGACTTGGTTGAATAATATATATTAGTAAATGGCCAACAATTCGTCAATATCAATATGATGAGCAACTTGGATAATATTTCATATTTTACTTGATGGAAATTAATGGGAGGTGCAAAGACTTTCAGCAAGCTTTTATCCTATCTCGATAGACTAGATTTCCTGTATTCATATTTCTTGAAACTCCAGTGAAGACATTTGAATATGGACTTTCCATCCTAATGGTAATGCTACTGCCCATAATGCATAAGAACTATATGATGAAGACTACCTAGTTTTGAATTATTTGCAAAACAATTTAGTATTAAATCTATAAAATGCTTCTTTGTGTCCAACTTGCAGCATTTTCAATCATATTGTACAATACTTTATTTTTCAATGCTCCCTTTTGCCTGCATAGTGTGCTTTTATAATGTGCTTGTTTTTCTAATAGTGGTACCAAGAGGTAATATATGATGATCTTAAACGATACCAAATGGAAGGCTTTAGGAACATGTGTTCAAATTCTTAATGACATTGGTGAAACTTTATGGTTTTTTTAAAAAGCCTATTAAAAGATTATTTGAATATCTCTTTAGCCTTAAATGCTAATTCTTACATGTTAGCTGATTGTTTTAACATCAGATCATGTTAAAGAGGTTGTGTTGTTAAAAAAATGGTCCACATCACACAACATCTAATGCCACAAACATTGATGGTACCACCTCAGGTGCCAATTTTGGATGGAAATCCTTCCGTGTTGTAGGGATTGGAACCCGACAAGCACAAATGATAGTGTGTGTGGTTTGGTTATCAATTTTTTGCCTCCCCCACCATGTAATGAAGCAATCTTTCCAGTATTGTAGCACATAGCACAAGGCTTTTTCATCACCCACTCTCCCAATTGTGGCCTTCATCATGACATGGTGCCCAACCAATTATTTAGTTGGAGACTTGTGTGTACTCCACCATACTTTCTCACACTGCTCTAATGAATCATCCATTCCCCTCCATTTTGAGATGTAAAGATGTTCTTATCCACTTTGTAGTCCCAATGGGGCTCTACATATGAAGTAATAATGTCTCATGATAAAAGGGGTTTGATTTTGCACTGCGAATTTTAGCCTAAGAGAAAAAGAAAATTTAGCTAAAATTTGCAGACTTTATTGGGCACTAATGTGGAAAGATTTCAGTTGATGAAAAAATAATAATTTAGCTAAAGTAAGCCTTGGAAAAGAAATAAATTAAAAAAGAGTGCCTTTTAGCTTGTAGAAAGTATAAATCGGTATTGATTTGGCACTAAGAAATTTTAGCTAAAGAGAAAACAAGAAAACAGAAAGCTAAATTTTGAGGGATTCAATTGGCATTAATGTGGCAAGACATTTTAGCTAAAGAAAATAAAAAAAAAAAGCTAAATTCCAAGCCTTTTGCAAGAGAAAGAAAAGAAAGGAAAAGAAAAGAAAAGAAAAGGTACTTTCTATTTTGTAGATAAAGAAAACTTGATGGTGCAATCTGTTTCTGGCAACTGAAAGGAAGTTGCATGCTAATTGTTGTCTTTGAGATGAGATATAGCTTTTAAAAGTTGATGATCGGATGGATTCATCTGGCATTTATTTAGCAAGAAATTACAGCTGATTTTGCTTGATGAGCTAAAGAAATTTTAGCTTAGGAGAGCAGACAGAAGTTTATCATTTCTTTTAAGAGGTTCATTTGGCATAAGAAAATTTAGCTAGAGAGAAGAGGAAAAAATTAATTAAATTTCGAGGGGTTCATTTAACATTTATGTGGCAAGAAATTGTAGTTGAAGAAAAGAAGAGAATTTAGCTAAGTTTTGATTATGTGGGATCAAAAAATTTTCATGCCATGCAAAATATTACATTAAAGAGTGTCGTTTAGATTTTAGAAGAAGTTGGTGATGAAATTTGTTGCAATGGATTTTATTTTATTTTTTGTTGAAAGGGAGTTGCATGCTAACCATCTGTCTCTGAGATAAGATTAAACTTTGAAAAGTTAATGATTAGATGGGTTCATTTGGCATTTATGTACCAAGAAATTTCAGTTAATTTTTCTTGATCAGCCAAAGAAATTTTAGCTGAAGAGAACCAGCAAAAGTTTAGTTAAATCACATGGAGTTCATTTGGCACCAAGAAATTTTAATTGAAGAGAACAAAGAAGCACGAAAATTTGAGAGGTTAGTTTGGCGCTAATGTGGCAGCAAAAAGTTTCTTCTAGCTTGTAGAAAAAGAAAATTTGGTGACGCAATCTGTGACAGTCGATTCTTTTTTTTTTGAAAGGGAGTTGTGTGCTAATTTTTTTGTCATCTTTGGGATAAGATACAACTTTAGAAAGTTAGTGATTGGATGGTTGCATTTGGCATTTATGCGGCGAGAAGCTTCTGCTGGTTTTGCGTGATCATTTAGATTGGAAAGATATACTGTTTTGCAAAAGAAAAGACAAGAAAAAGCTGAAAGCAGTGTCATTTAGCTGGTGGAAAAAGAAAAAGCAATCAGCTGCAGTAGATTTTTTTTGTGAAAGGGAGTTGCATGCTAGTTTGTTCATCTTCAAGATAGAATATGACTTCAAAAAGTTAATGATTCGATCTCTTTAGGATACAGATTTAAAGGGGTTTATTTTCCATTAATTTGCATGAATTTTCTGCCATTTTCTTCTGATCAACTTAGGATAAAAAATTTTGCCTCTTGAAAGAAAAGAAAAGAAGTGAAAAAGATCATAATTTAGCTTGTAAGAAAGAAAACTGTGATGCAATTCCTTGCAGTAGACTCTTCTTTGCGAAAGGGAGTTGCATGCAAATTTATTTTGGAAATTACTGATTGGATCTCCTTCAGCATGCAATTTTAAAAGTTCATTTGGCGGACCACAAATTATAGCTAATTTTGCTGATCAATTTTTATTGGAAAAAAATTATGTGCCTTGCAAAAGTACAAAAAAGGTGGAGAAACTATTAGACTAAGACAAAAGGGAAATTGGTGACACAATCATCTGCAGTATGTTCTTTCTCATGAAAGGGAGTTGCATACTAATTATTCATCTTTGTGATAAATACAACTTTAAAAAAAGTTAATGATTGGATCTCCTTTAGCAATAGATTGTAAGAAACACAAGGAAGATGAAGAAAAGTTCAAGTGACATCAACTTCTCCCTGAGATGCATTTCCCTTTAGGTAAATAATGCATTAGAAATACCTTATCCCAGAGTAAATAATGCAACTCTGATCATGGGAGGACACATGATTGAAAACCAAAAAACCAGATTTTTTTCTGAAAAGGAAAAAATATTTACGAATTTTTTTTCCAAAACTGTAGCTAAAAAAAGTTCTGATAGGTAAGTAAGAACAGAGGCATTCCAGATGTGGCCATGAGTGCTAGTCCTTAGCGTAAGCAACTAGTAGCCTGATTGGCTTCCCTATATTATATATATTGATCTTGTACTCTGAAAGTAATTTTACATTCACTTGCTTTTGTTCTGAATCTCAACTTATTATTCACTTGCTAATGTATCTGGTGCTATTACTCAGTTCATGTTTCACTCTTTTTTCCAGGAAATAATGGTCTGCTCACCAGTCCCATGAATAATTGAGGGCTTTCTGAGGCACTATCTGGTCCTGAATCTTTTGCCAAAAAGGATGCTGCCCCATGAAGAGTTGTCCTGGGCTCCCTCACTTGAAACACCACAATGGTCACTGAGACCTCTCAGAGAAGGATTGTTATCAGTATCGGAGCTCCTTACATTAGTCACTCTGCTCCTGCTCAAAGAGTTGCTATCTGTTACAGTGCAAAGTAAAGAGACCAAGGAGAAGAAAACTCTGCCGATGGCCACTATCACTCTCTGATGTTGAGGACTCTGCAATGAACATTACTGGTCAGGTGGCATGGAATATGGAGATGTCGAGAGGAAAGTGAGAAAGATTTAAAGGTGTTTGAAGAAGTGGGGATTTGTGTACCTGTGGATTAAAGACACAAGCATTGTTGTTCAAAAAGATTAGTGGAATGCAGCAACTAGTCCGTGTATGGATGTTTGGCCCTTCTGATAGATGGACCTTTCTCTAGTGCTGGTATTTTGTGTCACTTCATTGCTTTAACTTACTCTTAGTTTACCCTTCAATAATGTAAATATTTTACATCCCCTGCAAACATCAAACACTCCTTTTAAATATATGTCAAATTTCTTGTATTTTATTTAGGTTTTGTATGCCTAAATTCAGATTAAAATAAGGATTATGATTGGAATAATTTACCATTGCAAGTTATAATGTTTCCACTACTTATAGTTGGCTACATGATGGTGCTCGACTGACATAAGAAGGACAAACACATCTGCATGTTGCTAAGCACAGAATTGAAGGACAGCAGTCCTAAATATTTTAATCGGTAGCTTCTAAAATTTCCCTGAACTACTGCTGTTCCAATTTTTATCATTCAAAATATAGCAGTTTAGCTGGCTACTCTTAAACTATCAAAATGTTGTGAAATGGATGATAAGTCCTAAGAAATTTATTGCCATTATATCATGATAATAACAGCATAAATCTCAAATCTCAATAAGGAACCAGTTATTTGTTTCGCTAATTAATCACCCTTGCCATATAGGCATATACAGAGTCTAGGCTTGGTATGATCTGCTTGCATTGGAGTGGGACAACATCACAAACCTGGACCTGGATGAATCAGGATTGCTTTAGAATAAAGCTCGCATTCAAGCAGCCAGTTTTGTGTAGCCAAAATCCAATGGATCACAAGCTGGTTTTGCATCCATTTTGTTGAGCTTATGTCACTTAACATGACCTCAAGCATCAGCTGGGCATCAGAACATTGCTGTGCGCCTGGTCATTTGCACGATCTAAATCCTCATATCTCCTTTTGCCAACCTCTGCAATTTTCCTTGTTGCTATTCCAACACGCACAGCAACCGAACAACTCTTCCACTACTGTGAAAAGAACTTGTGACCTGAGGTGTTGAGATCTCATTCCAAGGAAACACTTGTTTTAGTTTTATGGGAAGTCCATTAGAAATTGTATAATTGAAAGAATCAGACATTTTTTCTTGTGCAAAAGTACTTTTTTATTCTGTATACTTTAGCAGATGGCCAACTAACTTATTTTTGTTTATGTAGATCACATCAAGATACTGTACTGAAAAGGACTTCAGGATTAGGCAGGAGCATAAAGAATAACCAACCTTTGTTGTCCTGAGATTAGAGGTTAGATATGAACTCAAGAAACAACAATTATCATTACAGAGATACGCTGGGAATTGCTTCTGCGTTAATCATGCAGTTGGTTCTTTCCATAGTGACTTCCTTGCAGATATGAACTTCTTTGGCTGGTGGGCTGATGAACTGAGTTGGTTTCCAGGAGAGCAATGGTCTTAGCACCATGACATATTTTTCCACCAAACTTTTCTCAGCTGGAATAATTCCTTCTGGGTTTAGTTCAATGTGAAATATGGCTTCCTAATTAAGTTATGCTGGCTTTGCAGATTTTGCACTCTATATGATCATATACTTGTTGGAAGTTTGAAGAACAAGCTAGGATTGGATACTTCTAATACAGAATTTTGCTACATTTTTTAGTGATTCTTTTGTGCATGAATGAAAGAGTTAAAAATATCAAACAAAAAGATAACAGGTGGGAAATTTAAAGCTTAATATGTTTCAAGAAAAACCACTGCTTGTGTGGAGTTATGAGTACTAGAAATGAGAATACCAATCTTTTGGGAATGATTTAGTGCCATCCTTTTCGATGCTGACATTGTTTATGTTAATTTGAAATCTTATCTTTTGCTAGAATCTATCAATCTGTTATCTTTCATATAAGATGGAACTACATAAACTATCATCCAGCTTTCAAGAGATCATGCATGATTTTCTCGAATCCAAAAAAAGTAAATGATACCAATTGCCATGAGATTCTGCACATACATCACACAACTGAAGTGGATAACCAGCAGAGTTCCACTGTGAAAGGTATCAACACCAGTTGGAATTATGAATGCAGAAGAGAATTTGGATTCTAGAAGTGGCAGGTGAGTGATATATTCTCTCCCATGAACATCGTGTCACAAGTTGCCCACATAGTGTAGGAAATGGAACTCAGAATCAAACTTAATCCAGTTAAGTAGTTGTCTGCTTCGGCTGAAACATATCTCAGTTGATGTCTGTAGTTATCATCCTTCTGTTGCTTTAACCTTCTTTATTCCACTCCCTAACTTTCAAGTATCATTCCACATTCACCAATTCATTGCCATTAGTAGTTCTTTAGGAATCTCTTAAGCTTGTAATTATCCACTATGCACTCCGATCGAATCCCACAAACATGTCATTCTCTCCACGTTGTGACTTGCTCTCTTTTACAAGGTTTTGCCAAAAAATGAGGACCCAGTAAAGTTACTGCCTTAAACAGTGCTTCTCATGGATGTACAGTTGTGAAAATGATGAGCCTGTTTGCCAACTTTTCTCTGTTCTTCCTAATTTCAAGGTATTTTTTGGAGTTTTCACAAGTTTATTTTTTTTGTAGGACTTGAAATTATAGAGTATTGGCAATCTCAGCTGCAAATAATTCTGTCCTGGATTTGACCTGAGATTAATTTTGAGTGCAGATGTTAGGAAACCACTCATTTAAATGAAGTCATGGAAGCTCATAATCCAGATCTCTTTTTGTGCAAGTTGTTGCTGGTAACCGAGCATAATTTAGTGAGCAGAAATTTCAAATGAGTTTATGAGCGTTTATAATTGTCATTTCTTCCAACTTGCAAACTACAGTTTGCATGAAGTGTCAACTACACCATCAAAAGAAGAACAGTAGAAGGGCAGGGATAGAAAAGAAGAAGGAAGCTTCATGAAGGTGAAAGACAAACAAAGCACTCCTCCTTAGCCCCTGTACCTACTGATCTCCTCCTCTCTGTTTCTCTCTCCTCCAAGTCCTCCTTCCAAGTCCCAGAAACAAACTAGCTTGTAGCTCCTCCTTCTGTGCCTTCATGGAGTTCTCTGGTATTGGACATTAACTGCTACAGCAGCCTTGTCAAGGGGGGAGATCATCAAGTTGTTGGCTTTTGCCTTCTCCAGCTCAACTTCATCCAGTTCAATGATGGTCTTCACTGCTACTGGTATGTCCAAGGCTTCCATCTCCTTCTCCTTATTCTCCTTGTGCTTGCCCCAGAGAACAGAGTAGAGGCCGGCGACTATAAGGGCAGCTCCGACAACTCTGCACAAAGATGAGAATGAAGTGGAAGAGCTTGAGTCCACATTGTTGTTCGATCAAGGTGTAAAAGAACCTCCAAATCTCCTTCGAATTCTTGATCTATATGGTAGACTTACCCTCCCAAGTAGATCTTCTCAGCAAGGATAAAGGAGCCCATAATTGCTACTATGATCATCATCAGAGGGCTGAAGGCAGAGGCAAAAACTGGGCCTTTGTCCTGTATCACCAGACCCTGGACGTAGTAGGCAATGCTGGATGTCACGATCCCCTGCACATATCCAAATCCATAGGAAAATCTCATCAGCAGCTTACTAGCTAGAAAAAGATCAGCTTGAGAGAGAGAGAGAGAGAGAGAGAGAGAGAGAGACTGACAGCGTAAGCGGCGGCGAGGAGGTTCATGTCAAAGCCAATTCTCCAAACAGAAGGCTTGTGCTCCATGATCAAGGTCACAGCAGTGGCTTGCAGAGTACCCATAAAGCATATCAATGAGGTGAGGGAGAGGGGAGCATCATACTTCTTTAAGGTTGCTGCCTGTAGAGAAGGGGACCAGGGAATGAGGTCGATCGACACTCGTAAGATGAAGTACACTAAGCTCTCTAAGCAAGCAAGATCCTACCTGAAGAATGAAAAGAGAAGCCCAAGCCAGAGTCGCGATGATGAGGAAGATGCAGCCTTTGAGCCAGTCCTTGTCGGTCGAGTCGGCGGCCGCCGGCACATTCGCGTGTTGCAGTTGCGCGTGCTTGGTCCAGGCCATGTCCATGATAGGTCCCTTGTACAGGGTCATCAACATGGCTCCAGCTACCGTCACGAGAGTTCCCACCACCTTGGCTTGGCATCTCACCTTCTTCAGGTGCACCTTCTCCATCCTATTATGAATCAGATGCCATCAAATTAGCAGTGACTACGAATGCGATGGTGGAATGGAATCATGAGCTCGTCCGATCTCATCTACCTGCAAATGACGGCTAACACGAAGGTCATTGCAGGCAACATGTTGCTCATGGCGCAGGAGAAGGTGGGTGACGTGAACTTCAACCCAGCATAGTAGAAGTTTTGGTCTATCACCGGCCTGCAAATTTTGGACAAAGCACGTAAAACAACTGCTTCTGAACAACCGAAGAGTTGCAGCTTTCGTCGATGACATGATTCTGAACACTAACCCGAGGAGGCCGAGGGCAAATATCTGCATGAAGATGGAGAATGTCATCTTGGGTCGCACCTTCCTGCAACGAGGAGTGTTAGAGTTCCGTGGACAGAGGATGAAGCATCAAGTACTTGGTCATGGATCATAGCGGGGGAGGGTAACCTCTCGAGGATGAGGGCGAAGGGGGCGATGGAGAGGGTGGCGAAGGCGTGGCGGTACACGACGAGCACGTAGTGGCTCATGCCGTGGTTGAGGGAGACCTTGGTGATGATGTTCATGCCGGCGTATCCGAACTGCAGCGAGATCATGGCCACGTAGGGCTTGCACTTCTGGAAGAACTTGTTGCATCCTTCCATCTCAATCGGCGTTAGATGCGGCTGAGCAGAGCTCGGAGAAAGAGAGGAGAGCGAGTGAGAGAGAGAGAGAGAGCTGCGGAAGAACACAAGGCACGTCGAGTTGGTGTGCGCTCTCCCGAGGAAGAAGGTGATCATTTGAGCTTGCATTTATAGCCGCCACTCGAGGCATCGTCGTCCATGCAACCCGCTCATGAGGGAGGCGTCATTCTCCATGGGGCCCACAACTTCAAGGAAATGGTTGCATCCCACGTCGGAGCATCGGGTGGGGCCTCTCCGGCACCGATGGCATGACGAGGAACCCATGCACAGAGAGAGAGAGAGAGACTGGTAGTTCCTCTCGATTATATCAAGTTCAACAAGAAAATTAAGATATGGGAGCTTATGATCAATTTCTAAGTTTCACATGAACTGATTTCTAGCTGTTCCCCCCCCCCAGAAAATAAGAGAGAAGGAAGGAATTACAGGTCCTTTTCTTGAATCTTCTTGCATGGGAAGGGAACAATCTTTATGAGGCATCAGAAAACGGAACAAATGCAAGTAAACTGCACCAGGTTATCGTGGCTCAATTTCTTCCATGGTCTGCTGAGCTCCAACTTGGATCGAGATGGCAGATGATGCATGAGCAATTTGGCTCGGATTCATCAACCAAATTGCTCATCATGATTTAACATTCCACTTCGTCCCAGCCATGACATTCTCTCGGTATCAGCTTCCATGGAAACCAGTTCTGCACAGCACAACTGGTGCTGCAGTGTGCCGTCAGATACTGGATTCCTGTCATTGGTGTTATCTGCACTGTCCCTGAAACATGAGGAAAAGGGTAATGGAATTTGACATCATTTGCAGCAGACAGCCCTGATGAGATGGAGGCACCACCAGCGGGATTCTTGTGGGGCACCTTCCTCGGCACCATGTGGTGGATGCCACCAGGAGTGACGCTGAAGTATCAGGTCTGCGGATGACACAGATACCTGCATGCCATAATCTTATGCACAGGATGGCAGGAGAGAAATGCTCGATTTGCTTCCAAATTTCTATCCAAAAGGGTGAAGGAGAAGCTTCACATTCAGATTCCCACTTTTAAAGGAACAATATATTAGTCCTTGTACTACATTGTCTTCATGGAAGGTCATGCCGTGCTGCATTTCACATTTGAAGTTTCAAGGAGCTTTTCTTCCCTGTTATCGTCGGTAGGAGTCCATCTCAAAGAGATACAAGCATCAGGTGCTTGCTTCAGCGATTTGGTTCAGGCAAAGTCAAACACTCAATGCTGATGGCTGAAGAGCTTAAGCTGCACTGAATCCAGCACTGTGATCCATCTTGCTCGGTATCGATACCTTCGGAAGAGTTGGGGTGAGCAGAGGACTCAGGAGATGCTCCATGGCTGGATTGGTGTTCTTTTCCGGTGTCATGGCTGGCCGACATTCCATAGGCAATTAGGCAGCCTCCAGTGGCTTGCTCTTTTGGTGTTCCCTCCACTATTCATGTGCTAAATGGAGCTCTTTCTATACCGATGGCATCTAAAAACTCCCAATGATTCAACCGGCACGGCGTCGGAGACTTCTCTCCACCCAAACATGAATCTCAAATAGCAGTCCAAGGCAGAGTATCCTCCTCCTCTAAAGGAAAAGCCTTGTGGTATTTTCTTTGTTCTGCTGCATGAGACTCACCGTAGGACATAGCAAACATCATAACAAAGATTTTTGCCTCGTACTTTGCTTCTTTAGCTGTTCTGCCACAATCACCTTCTTGAGTTCTTCCCAAGATCATAAGAACAGACTTCGAGTTCTGATGCGCCAACAGGAAGATGAGTTCTTGAACGAAGCCATATGTGATCTTGAAACTTGGAACAGAAAAGGCACCATCTAGGAACTTGAATTTACATGTTTGCTAGTGATGTGGGTGTTGTCATAGATTCCAACTAGAATGTAGGGGTGTGGAAAGGAGGAGAATGCAGAGAATTGGATGCCTACCGTATGTGTCAGTTCAAGAATGCAAACATTTCAGCTTTCTTCTCGTGCCTCACCTTCCTGCTTTCTTGGCTTCTCAGGTAGGTGGGATTCTTATATTAATATGCATAAAAGAAAACCATGCTGGAATCAAGATGATAATTGACAAGCATCAAGTGGTCACTACTTGGAAGTATTCCTTGCAGCCATCAATTTACTTGGACAAATTGGTCCATCCATGCATAAATGATACAGATGAACAGAAACAAAAGGAAATAGTAAATGCATGCAAGTTATATCCATTGATCAAGCACAGAAACCTCATAATATACAGCCGATTCAGACTAATGGAAATAGTAAATGCTATAGATGCCATCAATGTCCTGTTTTCTTGTTTGCAGACATGTGTCTCAGTATACCAAGACACAAGAATTATTATGAGCACCTGCATGCATTCATCAATCTTGAAATTAAATCTGAATCACTGCTATACCAGAGAACAAGCAGATAGTAGTGGTGAGGAGATGAAGTTTCAGTGGCAAAGCATGCAGATGCAATCCTGCTAGTTTCAGAATAGATGTAGCACCAAAATCCTATCAACTCATCTTTGCGGACCACTTTAATGCTGCAACCAAAACATGATTAACCAATATAATTGTAGGCCACATAATTATGTATAATTAAAGTGAGAAAGCATCTTTGGGTTCCTCCTTTTCCATGTTCCTCGTGCCAATAGAGTATGTGTCGGATCTCCTCCCTCCTCTTAGTGCAAGCTTTTTGCAGGCCAAAGAGCCACCCACCGACCCTATTCATTAACACTATCACAGACATCCTGCTGCATGATGACTGATTGCTGTCTTCACAGAGTTCTAACAAAAGCCTTCGCAGCACTGCTTTCCTCCCCATCACATCCTCCTCTTAAGTTTTCTTTTCTGCTCCTTTGATCTGGCCAAATTTATCGGGTGCTGTTGGTGGCTTTCATTTCATGTTAAAGGATGTCTGCCTTACACGCTGCCATTGCCATACAGCTAAAAAAGAAGATTCAGCTTCCATGGTCAAAGATGCATCCAACAATACCTCAGAGCTGGGATCTTTTCGTTTAATCGAGTAGCCTTTCCATCTTGCTTTGTGGAGATATTATTAATAAGCTTGCTTTGCGGAAAATAAAAATAATGAGCACTCTCGGTGTTTGCTTGCAGAGATCGAGCTCCATTGGAAGTCTTCCGTTCTACATCGTGCATTCTGATCCTCCCACGATGATCAATCAGTGCCAACTTTCTGAGGAGGAAGAAAGAGCCCAACTTTTGTCATGATCAATCTGTGGTGCCTATTCTACAATGCATCTTTCTGCAACAACACTTGTAGCTATAAAGCTGTGATCAAAAGTTGCAGCTCCACCGCGTCGTTGAACGGTCCAAAGGTGAACAATCGCCAAAATCGAGTGACAAATAAATGCACACTTCTATTTCGATTAAACAAAGCCATATTGCTCAGAATAATGGACGAACAGGGTATCTGAAAGGGAAATACTCGATGCTTTTTCCCAGTATGATGCGTCATGGTTCGAGTATAGTCCACAATAGCTCATGTCATCGGCCAATTGTGTCCGCTTCAGATTCAAAGTCTCCATGTCTAAAGGTATTGTCAGAGACGACAAGCTTAAATCATGTGCTCGCGGCTTTTTGAAGAAGAAGAAAAGGAGAATGATGATGAACCTTTTTGTGAGTGATCTGCTTTCACTTGGAAAAAGATTGGAACATATGGGGTAACCAAATGCTTATGGGAGGCAACACCGAGTACCGGAGCTCAGTCCGTCGGCCGACAAATGACAATGGTGTCCAATTGCAGCGATCGATTCACTTCTCTTACAGCAGACTTTCTAGTAATTGTTCTGCACTGCGTGTTTAAATCAATCAGGCCTTTGTACTATACAACATCAACTTGGACTTTGGTTGGTATCGTCACTGATTTGCCTTGCTTGCTAAGGTATTATTTCTTTATGCAAACTGCCTCATCTCAGTATTATTAATAAGCCTTTACTTAACTATGTTTCTAAAATTGATTTGTTAGATTCTTTCAGTGATGATAAATGGGTGAATCTTAATGGACAATCATTGCTTCGGCCCAATCATAGTCTATTGATTCGATTTATTCTTTCAGTGATTTACCGAAACTGCCTACATTCGACCCAATCGTAGTCACAAAACAGTATGCTTAAGAAGGTTGTCTCTATAATATTCTAGAGACAAACATGCAACAATGTTATAATAAAGCGCTAATAAATTCAGACAATAATTCAAAAACGTAGTTACTTATGACATGTAAAGTTATGTTGTTAAAAAATATTATCGCTTGCAAGCTGTTATTCCATTGATATTTCAACTTTTATACCCATCTTATTATGCATGTCCTGTTTCATCACATCCTCGTTGTTGAATTTTTTCAACCTTCAATCAACTAGCTTGTTAATTCTAAAGCTTCTCGTTATATCAAGTCTTGACTTAAAAGAATGAAGAGAATATTCTTTATATTTTTAACGTAAAGAAGAACCTAATATTTGTTTTTAAATTATATTCTTCTAATAATATTTCTATAGAATTCTTACATTCTTCATGTGAAATATCTCGATATACATCTTATTCAGCAGATGAATAAAGATGAAATTTATGAGTGACCAATTATTAGACTATCTTTATTTAAATCCATCTTTGCTTTAACTAGCACTTAGCGCATCCTTCTTTTAAGCTTTTAGATCATATTATTCATTCTTATAATTTATCTTTATCATCATCATCTTATCATCCAATTTTATATAATTCATGTAAATACAAGAAAATACATAAACTTTCATTTTATATATTTTCTTTTATAAGTAATTCACCTCTTAAGTTTATATATTCTGATGTTTAGCATCCTTCGCCATTGTTGATTATTTCACAAAGTATATGTGGTTATTCCTAAAAACTTAAAATATTTATTTTTTTAAGCTCAAACTTATTATTGAAAAGTTCTTTTAATGATTTATTATTTTATTTTACTATAATATTGGTGATGAATTTCAAAAGCTTCATAACTTTTTTGAAACCATTAAAATCTCTCATTTTCTCACTACATACTCTTGAATATAATAGGACCACAAAATGTCATTATTAGTATATTGTCCAAACTAATTTTATTAACCACGAAATGTCCATACTTTTTTATTTTAGTCTCATGTATTTATCACATCAGCTTATTTTATTAATCACGTGCTCATTTCGGTTTGGTCTCACTATTTAAAAATTATTTAGATCTACTTCTAACTCTAGTAAATTATATGCTTTTAGATATCTATGTTATCCATAGTTAAAACCTTACACCCATAGCAAACTAGAAGTTTAATCAAAATCATATGTTTTATTTCTCACCATGTTAATTTTGTGAAATCTATTTTTTCTTATAATTTACTTGACTCTCTTTTACCTAGACTAACTTCCAAACTTGTTTTTGGCTTGTTCTTACGTGCGGCGACGACTATCGTGAGCGGAGCAAAATGTCAGTCATCTCAGCATCCTGAAACCCCTCGGGTGGCACAGGGTTGGATGAGGCTTTCGTATAGCAGGGACGGTGCTGCCTCTCGCTTCGCTCGCTGTTTGTCGCTCGTCGCTCGCCGCTCGCTCGCGCAGCCAAAAATGGCCAGTTTTGGCTCGTTTTTGGACCGTTTTGACTTGTTTTTGGTCTGTTCTTGCGTGCCGCGACGACCGTCATGAGCGGAGCAAAATGTCAACCATGTTGATTGAGCCCCCAAATTCATAAGCCACCTCATATTATCATTTTCATTCACGTTAAAATATCAACCTTAGCCATCAATCCAAATGTTTATTCACTTAGAACCTAATAGGTCCTTTCTCAATGATGCATGATGAATAATAAGTTACCTCAACCAATTACCTCACGAGAGTATCACATGTAAGGAGAATTCATAACAAGGTTTGGTCTCAGTATCCTATATTTTAAATTCTTCTTGTCCAACACATCTTCGGGAAGTCATTAACCTTATACTAATTCATATGATGGTTATTAGATCTAAAAATCAAAATTTTAAACTAAATAATATTTTTATTTTCATAAAACAATCTCAAAAATTCATTTCTAAGCCTTCCACTATCAACTAATCCTTAAAAAATTTTAAAAAATGAGTAACAATGATTGAAGAATATAATATTTTATTACGAAATAGTGTATGAGACTTAGTCTCATCCTATCCAAGTCAAATTTTTATAAGGTGAAATGAGTTTTTGGTATTAACGAAATCGTGATCAGTCCATTAATAAATATAAAGTAAGATTTATTGTAAAGAGATTTAATCAATATCTAGGCATTGAGTACTATAGCACATTTAGCCCAATTATGAAGATAATAATAATTTATATTATTTTATATCTTATCTTATTTAACAAATGGGGACTTCGATACTTTAGACGTAAATAATGTATTTTTTCATAGTCATATTTTTTTGGATGTATTTATGAGGCAACCTTCAAGCTTTATCAAACATAATCTTTTTCAAAAATTTTACAAGTTGTATAAGGCTCTTTATGGTCTAAGATAGATCCCTTATGATTAGTATCATGAACTTCGAACACATCTAGTATCAATTAGATTTCATAATTCTTAATATGATACTTCATTATTTATTTATTTTTATAAGGACATAATCATATTAATACTAGTTTATATAAATAACTTAATTAATACAATTAATAAATTAATAATAATTAATCAGTTTATTTAGGAAATAATTTTCTATCAAAGATCTTAGGTCCCTCGGCTATTATATTGGTGTCCAAGTCATCTACACGACAAATAATTTATTTTTTTCTCAAAATAAGTATATTTATGATCTTCTTGATTGCACTAAAATGTTTGAAGCCAATACTATTATTATGCTAATCTTTACAAATAATCCTTTTATCTTATTTGATAGTGATAATCTAAGTGATGTAACTAAGTATCATCAAATTGTTAGAAGTCTATAGTATTTAGCATTCACTCACATTGCATGTGTAGTGAATAAATTTTCTCATTTTATGCACAAGTCTACTTTCCGATCATTAAATGCCTTCTATAATACTTAAGTAATACGATTTATTATGGCTTATTTCTCCGAAGAGACTCTCTGTTGTTGTTTCATGCATTTTTAGATATCGATTGAGTAGATAATAAAGATTATAGGATATCTACTAGTGCTTATGTCATATTTTTTATTCATAATCAAATCTCTTGGAGTTTCAAGAAATAATACCCTATTTTAAGATCTTTTATGGAGGGTGAACGGTCTGAGTGATTACTTTTATAATTACTAAACTTTGTTGGATTCAATCATTGCTACATGAACTATTTATTAAATTCTCTAATCCTCTATCTATATATTATGACAATATCCGAGTAACATATCTATATGTTACTGCACTCTCGAATGAAGTACATAGTTATCGATTTTTATTTTGTTCGTAACAAAGTTCAAAATAGTAAGTTACGTATCTCACGTCTTATATTATGATCTACTTATAAATATTCTTACCAAACCTTTGTTTCATTAGCAATTTCTTTTACTTTAGCCCAGGATCAATGTCTCCTAATATGTCCTATCTTACAGGTGGCATATTAGGAAAGATATTATTGAGAAAAATAAATCATTATAAAATTATCATAATCCTCTCATTATTTTGATAATGTGTTATCATGATTCTAAATCATAAAAACTATGATAACATATTATCATGTTTCTATCAATAATAAGGATTATGATCAAAACATGATCTCCTACATTATAAAATGATTTAGATGAATATTTTATATTATATTGAATGAAAAAAATTATATAACTGTCATAGTTTATAATCTCTATATATACATTCCTATTCATTATCAATAAAAATTCAAACTAATCATTTCTTTCAAATCCTTAAATTGTTTCATTACACCGCTACATTAATGACCAGTGAATCCTAAAATAATCACATCACTTGTTCGATGCCTCATTATTTTTTTCATGGCATGAAACACATGTATCTGATTCCAGTCGATGAGGAAATTTAAATTTCAGAGCTACTCGATGCCTAACAATCCTTTCATTTGCCATCTAACGGGATACTTTAGAAACTTCTGACCTCTTCCTCTTTCCACTCGATCAATTCCATCAAAAAGAACCAAAGAGATTGTTCTTTTTTTCTTCGATCGGGCTGACCTAAACAACAGCAGCCCATGAGATATGTGTTTTGATTGCAGAGTTTGTTGATGTGTTCTCTCCCTTTATTTCCGTGTCAGTGCATCCACTGAGCCATAGAATGTTACTTACATGATAGGATCTATCATCTATCAAAGAAGTCTAGTGAAGTATTCTAAAGAAAAAAAGAAAAAAAATCTAATCTGTTCATCAATGTGCTCAGATTTTGTTTCATAAAGCATCCGCAAATTCTTAATTGTCACTTCATTTGTTAGAAAATAAATACTTTACTATGTTGTACTTTTTTATTTTTGTTTGGAGTGAATTAAACGGTGCTAACTAAATTTAGTATTCTATAAATTGTTACAAAAAAAATTTACTTTTATGTTTGTTCCGTTAGATTTTATGATCCTTTATAATTGGATAAGATATATAATATAACTAATTAGGTTATATTAGTTACAACAAGAGGGAGAGGGAGAAAGAGAAAGGATCTACTCCTTACAGATTCGATAGCGATCTTGGATTAAAGACACTGCGTGCAGATCAAACAGAAATATCTGAAAGATGACATCAAAAGATACACATCATTAAACAAGATCTATGTATTTGATTTCAATCATGATATAAAGGTTATTTCTATATTTTTAATATAATATAATTATATATTTTTATGCTTATATGTTCCGTACAACCATTCAGAAGAACTTGATTCGATATAATGCCTTCTTCCATTAATTGTAGGTCCAATTCTATCTCCTAATTAGCCCACTTATAAACCAAAGTAATTTCCTAACACCGTTGAGTTCCTTAGCCCACATAAATCTCGTTGTGATCTCAGTGATTTATATCTCAGACCTATACTCCATCTTATTCATCTTTACTAGTACTTGAATTTTTCTTAATGGATAAAAGCATGCTCATGGAAATTGCTAGGCCTTCAAGACACAGTGGCAAGTAATGTTAGTGAAATCATTGATCGAGTTGTTGATGTGAAGACTTCTATGGTTCAGTTGACTCGGTGGAGTTTCTCAGTACAATTGACTGAAAACTTTCATCATTCTTATGTCCGTATAGAAGGATGTCATGAACGTTTTGAAAATATAATATAGTCTAAATCTATATGCATAAGATTATCTACGATGCCTCAGAAGTAAAAATACTGATGCCTCAAAGTGTCACCTGCATAAAGACTGAGGTTATAAGAGGTTTCTTAACCTGATTTCTTTGGCATGCAAATTATTAACCTGAGATAGATGTGTATAGTTGCAAGTAATAAAAAATAATATCCTTTTCACTATGCTAAAAATGAGTTTTATATTTGATTATAAAGGGGTAGAATATTCTGTGAAATATTTTATAGGAATATAGATAACAATATATGGATAACAATGGTGAGATAACTTATAACCGCCTAACTTGGACCCTTGTTCATCTGGACAAACCAATTGAGGATAGCCTTTGTCTCCTTCTTTTATTTTGGATGTCATGCAGAGGTCATATGTCAGATGATGATTAATCGATAATGCTCTTTCTATAATTTGTTCCGCCGAAAGTATGCTTCGGGATCTCTTCTAAAGAAGTCCCAAAGTGCTGTTATTAACTTATCTGACACTGACACTATGTAGAGGAAGGATGGTGGAGTAACAAAGAAGAGAGTTGGCATAACCAGCTAGAGTCATGCCAAGGGCATGGGTTTCTCTTTGTCTCTCTTTTTTCTATTCCCTTCCACTCATCTATAGTAATCATAATTGTTCGATAAAAGGGGAAGAGTAAGAAGACACTTGAAAAACTTATCATCCAACCACATTAACATCTCCATTAGTAAATCCTCATCTTTGCTCAGGGAGGTCAACAAAAAGAACTCTAAGAAAGCCCGTCTTAAGCCCAAGTCTTCTATACCGACTAGCAAGTCCTTCACCAACAAGTTGCAAAAATTGTAAAAGTGTATGTAGATACTCCGTGGCTGAATAGTGATGGTGGTCGAGTTTCTCGACCTTTGTGCTCTCGTCGACGAGTGTCCTTCTAGTACTAAAAATATTATAAGAAGATATCATTGACGTTCTAGTCAACCAAATGTGATATAGACCCGTGTGCGCAGGATTATTCAATGTGTCTTTTATGTGAAAATGTTGAGGCTCCGATGTGCCACTTACACAAAGATCGAGGTCAAGAGAGATTTTTCGACTCGACCCTTTTGATGCCCAAATTAATAACTCGAGATAAATACGTATAATCATAAGTAGTGAAAATGATTTATTTTCCATGGCACTAAAAATAAACTTTTATATTTGATCATAATAAAATAAAATATTTTATAAATTATTTTATGAAAAATATAGCCCTATAAAATAGTCTCTCCTTTCGACTTTGGACGCTATATGGAAATCAATGACCTTTGCTACATATAAAATTGATAACTTATTCTCTAAATTCCAGAATAATGGATTTCAAGTTCTTTATGCATCCTTTTGTTATACGTCAATTACAACACTATCTAAATCTTATTGCCTTCCTCGGAAAGATCCCTAAACCTCTACTATTAGGAATTAGGTATGTTAGCAGAGGATCTCAAGAACAAGGTGACGATGTAATTGAACTCATACATAATTGAATTCCAAAATAAATAAATAAATAAGAAATTGCTTTCAAAATAAAATGCTTCTCGTAGAAACCACAAATTATACAAAATAATATTTTATTTTCTTTTGATAAATAAAATATCATCTTTATCAACAGAAATAAATAAATTTTTAGGACATCTTAACGAAATTCTTTGTGCATATAATAATATCCTTGTGTATAAATTTACACCTTTTTGAGAATAATCCCTTTTTGAGCTAGAAATTAAAAGGTTGGATTACATGAAAAAATGTCAGTCATGCCCTAAATTGCTTAAGTATTCGAATCAAATTAGGTTCAAAATCTAATAATTACATAGAAAGGTGTCGCTCCACAACTTATGCAATGAGCAATAGTTGTCTCATCATATATTAAACGTGGATTAAAAAACGATATATATATATATAAGCTCATTCAATTGTTATAAAATATCCAAACATAATATATATGTATTTGAATTTTAATATAATAGTTTCATTACTATAGCGATCTATGTATAATGTAATCGATAACAGTGATGTAAAATATTACAAATAATAATAAAATTAACACTAATTAGTATTAGAATCGAATGTAAGAAACTATGAGCAATTAGTCATTTAAAAACCCACACAAAATAACAAGAAAAGATTAAAAAAAAAGATAAGGTAAAAATAAGTCACAGTTAGACATTTACAAATGATAACGCTAAGTTACAAATAATCCTATTAGTATTATGATCTTTATCCTTATAAAATTTATATTAGGATCTTTATATTTTTTAAAAATAAAATAAATAACCTTATTTGTTTTGATGTTACTAGTTGCATTAACGGAAAATACTGGATCGGCATAAAAATGATAAGCAAAAGCAAAAAGGTAAGTTTAATATTATTTTCGTTTCTAATGATTTTATTGATAAAAAATAATTTTCTATCAATTTATTACATGATATCGTGTTTTTTATCAATGCAATTTATGATGTAAAATAAATAAATATTTATTTTAGTTTTATAATTATAAAGATTAAATATAATTTTTTTAATTATAGTACTAATAGGTTCCAGGAATAAATTAGCACCTGAAGTTGAGGTCAGCCCAAGCGGCCCAGGGAGAACGAAATAAAATACCATTTCTATCCCTAGTCGAGAGTCTCATAGCGAAACTATTGAGGGTAAAATAGTAGTTTAACTTCGAGCACGTTACTTTCCATTTAACCCCTTGCTGTAGTCGCTGCCGCCGCTTCTCTTTTTCGCCCCTCTGCCCTCTCTTTTCCCTGCCCTACGAACGCCGTGCGATCCATGGGGACGCTGGGAAGGGCGATCTACTCCGTCGGATTCTGGATCCGGGAGACCGGCCAGGCCCTCGACCGCCTCGGCTGCCGCCTCCAGGGCAACTACTACTTCCAAGAGCAGTGTAAGACGACCTCCTTCCCCTTGATCCCTTTCCATTTTGATCATGCGAGCGCTTCTTGCGCGTGTACCGATCTGTTTATGAGTCTGAAATCGATTGGTTGGATCACTGCGGTTTTCCTTTGAGGAATCATTGCCTCGTGTATGGTTTAGGATTGTCATCGGAATGGGTGATAGAGGGTTTCTTAGCTTCTCTAGGATGACTTCTTGGTGATTTCTTGTTTTGACTTATCGTCAAGTTGTCTTTTTAACGTGCCCTATTAGTATGAAGCAATATATCACGATTAGTATTTGAACCTCTTTTGGTAAAATATTTCTGTGTGGGTGATGTTTCTCAATCTTAAGGAAAACAAATTAAACCAAGTTCAGATGTCATCGTGTGTTATTAGAACATGTTTCCCAAGGTTATACTTAGATTCGTTTGTTTCATATTGCAAACAAACCAAAGCATTGGGTGTCTGCAAATTGTAGATTCGTGTATTTTTTTCAGAACCTTCAATATGAAGCTTGGTTGACCTTGGATATCTTTCACTGATGCTTATCTAGAATGTTGATGTAACATTTTCCGTGATAAAGACAATGTTTGCCCCTTCATCAACTGGAATGCTCTATTGGATTCTATATGCAAAATTATGGGTCTTTGCGGCGAGTCATTTAGTAGTGTTATGGGAATCTTGCCAAGTCTTGTATTAGAGAACTTGTAATGAGCTTTGAATATTTAGATTGAAAGAATTTTTATGTATGAACAGCGGGGATTTACCTATAAGTACCTGAGATAGGTAATAGTGCTCTTTATGTCATCAAATCAAATTCGTTGTGTTGCCTGGGTAAATTATGTATTTTTCAGTTTTTATTATATGGGGGAAGGCCGCAACTGATCGGATGTTGCTTAACTCTCAAAACTTTTGGTATCATGTCTTCATCCTTTGGTAGGATGTGTCGCATGAAATTGAGAATGTTTGCAAAACATCTATCTAGGATGAATATTATACAAAGGACCTTAAGAGATAGCTTAAGTAGAAATTAATCAAATTGGACAATGTTGTATTTGGTCCTAACCTTCACTAGACTTGAGGAAAAACACTATATTTGGATTAGAATGTACCGATTATAGATTCTGTGGTCGGTCCTACTCTCAGAAGGAGTTGTTAAATTGTATCAAATTAATATATGGTTGCATAGCTACCATAGCACGATTATGAATGCCGTGACCAGAGTCTCATGCAGTTATTTTACTACTATTATATCACAACAAGCTTGAATTTTGTTGGTTGCCCATCAACTCACCTATCACATTTGATCTTTAAGAATAAAAATGACAATATTTCAGAATAGAAGAATAAGAAGAGAGCATAGGTTAAAGTATGTGCAAGATCTAGAGTGAAGCCTAGTTGGAAGAAATAATCAAGATTGCAAAATCTGAAATGATTTCCAAAGCCGTTAGTCTACTTAACGTCATTTAGATTGTAAACAAGAAATAAATTTCCATATAATTAATTAACTTTCTAATTGGGCCTTAGGAACATAAAACATAATGAGATTTGACGATGGTTCCTAAAAGAACTGTTAGATAGTTGATAGTTGCCATAAACTAGACAAGGTTAACCTCAGTGATAACTTCATCTAGACTTATGACTATGCCCCTTAGTCTAGAATGCCGATCAAGCTGCATAGTTTACTTTTGTTATTATATTGGATAAGCTTGTCCTTTTCCTATCTGCATTTGTACATGCCTATGGAACAGCATAAATGTAATGCACAACTTCAGAGAAAAATCTACCCGGAAAGATATTCTATAAGTCTTATTCATATTTGTTGCACCATGATGCCAACTTCTGCTTTTATCTAAGAATTGTGATTATTGAAACGAAAGAAAGGAATCCCATCCAAATATAATTGCAGTGGTAGCATACTCCTCTACAGCATCAAACGTCCGATATTCTAGCTCAAATTAGCTCAAATTATGAATGTCCAGTATCATTCCAGTGTTAGACAACCACAGGTGTAGTATTATTCCATGCAATGGCATACCATGAGACACGTGCCAACTCGTGTCGTTTTACTTTAATAGCAATCTTGGTGCATATTATTTGTGATTAAACTTTGATTCACAGTTGCACATGGTACTCATACTGATAAGGTTTGGGGTAATTGAATGTTATTACATTCCCATCACAGTTATTATGTGTCAAACGATATGCTACAGATTGTCGATTTAGCAAATGATCTAGCTATTTGTTAATTATCCCAATGGCAACCTCATTTTGCAGTTGTACCATGTTCTAGGGTTAACCTAGATGCTTTAGCTCTATTTTGTCTTTGATCTTGTTTTTGTTAGGGTTAACCGAGATGTTTGATCCTCTAAGTTAGGGTTTAAATTGCAGAGCAAAAAAAAAAAAAAGAAATAAATGGAACACTTTTCAAAGCCAAAAGAATTTAGTTTTTTCCTTTCTTAGTTGTTATGTCTAGACTGGGTAACTGATCTAGCCTGTGTAGTTGGGTGATTAAGACAGCAATTAGTGCATATAAGCAGCTATCATTTTGTGTGGCAGCATGGATTTATGAAATTATGCCATCCACTTGCAATCATGAAATCTATTAAGCAAGAAATCCGTTAGAAATTAGATTTCAAGTAGTATCACTCCATGAGAAAGTAATTGTATTCTTGATGAATTCTTCAATTTTACGCTAAATATAACTTTTTTACTTTGTTTACATCTAGTCATATCAGCTTCTACTACTGACATAATAATTCAAATTAGATTGCCATTTCTGTCACAATAATTCAGCTTTCTTTAATTTTTATGCCACTATCACTGAGTATAATTTTGCAGTTTTCTTGGATTTGATACATATCATTCTAATGTTAATTGCACTGAGTGTGAGAAATAAATTCAATGTTTAAGTTATAGGCTTTCTAATTTGTATTTGCTGCTTTCTTCATATCATGATAGTGTCGAGGCATCGTACGCTCATGAACATATTTGACAAGGTGCCTAATGTTCATAAGGATGCTTTTGTGGCTCCAAGTGCATCTGTTATTGGTGATGTCCAAGTGGGCCAAGGATCATCAATTTGGTACGGATGTGTTCTGCGAGGTATGTTTCTGTTGTACAAGTTAGTTTGATACTATGTATATAAGCTAGTAGAGTATTGATCATCCTTAAGGCCTTGTTCTTCTCCATACAAAATTCAGTGGCTTAATGCATTATTTTCCAACTGAGAAAGATGAATTGGTACTGATGTACAATGGATAATATTGCACTCCTTATGTAATGCTTGACAAAACTAGATTTTTGGAGGACGGATTAATTTGCATGAGAGATAGGAACCATATACATTTCCAGTAATTTCTTCTACGTCAATACTTTGCGAAAATCATTGTCAATCACTATATGGCCGTAAAGAGCCGAGATGATAGATTTTTCTTTTGAGAATTATGGTCACATGGTCCTTGTATTATGAGATGGACCCAATTTATCTGAGTTTGATTCGTCTTCTACCATTATCATTCGATCGTTTTCTTTTCCTTATTAGAACCTCGTGTATAATTGACTGTATGTGTTCTACGTTATCTTTTTCAGTTAGATGTCTGAATGCTTACTCTCCTTTCCACCAGGAAATACTAAAACTTTACATTGATCATGCAGTAAATAAGTAGGCCCATATGAAATAGAAAACAAATAGGATAAGATTCAAGTTCTCTTGGTAATACAATCTAATATGGTTGATCTTGTCTATAATGATGTAGAAATGTTAAAGACACTCTTTTAAGTCCATATACTCAATAATTATTTTGAAAAAAGAAGGATTGGCTGAGCTTGAAATTTGTCTATTCAAATGAGTAAATGATTGTTTCTATTTGGTGGTTCATAGCAGCTATATTAAGTGATATTTCCCCTGCATTTGTTCTTTCTATATGGTTGTTCTTTATATTGCTTCATCTTCTTAAGCTGTCATTTCCTCGCAATAAATAAATACTCCTTTCTTCTAGCAACTCATGTCTCATTTTATTATGTATTTAGTCCTTTTAACCTGGAGCTATCTAGTAGACTCAATCTTTTCTAGGGGTTGAAATGCAGAACTGATCATGTAGATTCTGTCTGTCTTGCATTACTTCTTGCCTCTATTGAAGGTCCTTGCTTGCCATTGTTCTCATGAATTTGGTATCTGTACATTGCAAGTAGATAGCACATATAAAAGGTAGCTCTATCATGTGTTGAATCATGGACTTGTTATATTTTGATTTGTAAATTCAGTTTCAGATTTATGAGATTTGCCTTTTAGTCTAGTGCCAGATCCAAAAGCATGACAAACTCAATGTTCCACAGTAGTATTTCTTTGTTTAAAGATTTTTTTTTTCTCCCTACCTTTTTTTTGGTATATTCTCTTTCCCAGTCTACTTGTTGTAGCAATAGTGGACATACGTCTTTCCAGGAATTTATGACGCCCTCCTGTATTTGTAAGCCAAAAACTTTCTTGTTTTCTTTCCCACTTTCTTCTTGTAAAGAGACATGGAAAATTTTCCATTCCTTAGATAACACTTGCATTCACCAATGTCCATTGGTTGTTACTGTCTTCATTACTGCTGAATGGCAATGAAGACGAGATACATTGTTCTTTAATATAAATTTGGTGCCTGGACATCATCCCTTATGACAGTAATAGTGGACATTAGTTTCAGTATAGACATTACTTGTAACTCAGTGTTCTCATGTTCAGTTTGGTTGAATATTGAGTAATAAACTCCTTTTCTCTGATCGTTTGCAGGTGATGTAAACAGCATCCATGTTGGCTCTGGCACTAACATTCAAGATAATTCCCTGGTGCATGTGGCAAAATCTAATCTGAGTGGAAAGGTTCTACCAACTATTATTGGAGATAACGTCACAGTAGGCAAGTGATATAATCATTCAGTGTCAGTTTTACAATAAGTGTCAACCATGCTTTTGAACATTCAATTTGGTCATAGGTTAAATGATTAGTGTCATGGTGCTTGACTTCTTGTGCAGCAGGTACTAGTGGATATTTCTAGAAAAACACTTTCTTTTTTACCTTAGTAGCTATAATTTAACATTAGAACCTGCATGATTTCTCATAGATATAATTGTTGAATTAAAATTTTTACTAGCTGCATAATCCTTTTGTTAAGTGTTAGAGTTTGTACGCAAGCTGCAAGATAATTTTATAAACTTCTTGTAAATCTCATCATTTTATTCAAATCGTGAACTTCATAGGTCATAATGCTGTCTTGCATGGATGCACTGTTGAGGATGAAACATTTGTTGGAATGGGTTCTGTCCTTCTTGATGGGGTTGTCGTGGAGAAGCATGGAATGGTTGCTGCTGGAGCCCTTGTAAGGCAGAACACTAGGATTCCATGTGGAGAGGTTATCAACTGTTTAACCCATTATTTATTTTTTTCATTTTTATTTATATGAATTTGTGCTCATATTAGTCTCTTAAGATTATTACCATTGGTTGACTCTGTTCAGAAGAGTATACCTTTTCCATAATGTGTCACTTTTATCATCAGAAGTATATGGTACGATCGCTGGTACCCCTTGACCTTTTTTAACTGCCATTGGTTTTGGCATGGTCATTTTAACCAGGTTTGATCTAGGGGGTAACTGTGTATCTGATCCGTTCCGGCAAAAGGCTATACAATTTGATGAACAGGTAGATTGGAAAAGGAAGGAGATTGGTTTACTATATTGGAACCACATTGGATCGAGGCCTGATCAGATTAATCCCAATTCATTTTTGGTTGAAAAAGAATTTAAATTGTTGGATCAGATTGGGGCTTTCAGTATCTGGGTCATTGGATTGTGAACTCCATAGATTGGACTGGACAATATAGCATAATTTGTGATCAATTACTGTTTATTGATAAACTGCCTTTGCTTTAACAGTTTGTCTTGCACTCATTTGTGAACTTCTGTTATTGACAGGTGTGGGGAGGTAATCCTGCGAAGTTTCTGAGAAAGCTGACCGATGAAGAGATTGCTTTTATATCTCAGTCTGCTACGAACTATGCCAATTTGGCCCAGGTGCATGCTGCTGAGAATGCTAAATCATTTGACGAGATAGAGTTTGAGAAAGTATTGCGCAAGAAGTTTGCACGCAGGGATGAGGAGTACGATTCGATGCTTGGAGTGGTTCGTCAAGTCCCTCAAGAACTAATTCTTCCCGACAACATCTTACCGAACAAATCTCCCAAGCCTTCTCAGATAGGCTGAGATTGCCAGCAGCACCTCACCAAATTGGTGTTGTGAGCTTGTTGTAAAGGGATGATGAGTTTGGTGGTTTATGCCATCCCAATAATTTCAGGTCGGTCTCATCTCTGGGATCGGCCATGCACTTTTTCCCTGTTTTTTTGTTTTTTCTTGGAATCTGAAATTGCTTCCGGATGATGTGAACAAGAGACGTTGGTTTTGATGACTCTTGTAGAGCACTTGGCATACTTCAGAAACCTGTCTGAAAATAGTGGTGCTTGGGAGTAATAAGTTATTCAATTGTGAGATATAAACATCCATCATGGAGAAGCTGATGTCTTCTTGTTGGTTGTCCTTTGTTTTGTGCCATCGGTAGTCATTGAATTCGGATACTCATCTCTTCTATTAGCCAGTTTTTGTTGTGTTATCATTCTTGTAGGTATTATGTCCATTTGGGAGCTGAGCTCTTAATGATATTTTCTGGCTCTATGCTTCATCACAGATCAATCAACCAAAATCAGTGTGATTTCACAAACATGTGCAGACTATTCCATCGATTCGATCCATAGGAAAAGGATTGATTAAAAAATTTATTGAGCTCGCATGCTTTCTGAAACAACTCTTAGCCAATTTGCCAATTTAACAGATACTTCTCTCTCTAATATTCAATCGAAGATTTTGAGCCTTGAAAACCTTGAACCCAATTGTGGTCTCTCTGACTCTTTAAGTTATTATTCTCTTTTGTCTTTACTATAATGCTAATGCTCTCCTTCGGTATAATAATATCAAATAATAATAATTCTAAAATTAGGTAGATAAGTAAAGATGATGGAAATATTGTATTTTTAATAGCCATGCCATCTAAAAAACTTGATTAACCACATCAAAGCCAATATTAACTTCCTTTATGATCATGATTATATTGTCAAGGCTTTTGTGGATGTTTGTTTACCTATCTTTTTTTGGATCCAAAAGATGTGGTCAGAGATGGGTCTCAATGTTGGGGTTTGGATCTTTGACTTTTATCTTGAAATGCCATTTGTCCTCTCAAATCAAAGGCTTATACCTATATCTCTTTGCAACATCAATCAAGATGCTATTGAACAACCATTGATCACATCCATTTCACATCAAATATCTAACCATCCAATTTTTGCTTGCTATTGAACAACTTATATCTGATTTTTATCAAATTGGTTGGGATATTTACTTGTGAATAGATCTTGGAATATGAATCCGGTGGTCCCAATAATGATGCATGGATTTGGAAGTTTGATAAGAGGGACATTCATGGCTGATCCAACTATGCAGACTCTTGAGCTTGGGGATGGGTGGCAGGCAGGTGCTTTGCTACTTGCACTGTTATGTTAGATGCTTGAACAGTTCCCTATCCACTTGTTGATTTTGGATTGTGGCTACTTTCAATTACCTTATTTTGTGGCCATGCACAATATATTTTCTTTAAATATCCCTTTTCCTAGTTATTATGTGAGGCATAATCCAAAATTATGTGGCATGTGGTTTAATGAGGGAAATGATGCCTCCTTGTAATTTTTAGCTTCCTTTATGTGCTTTTATCACCAATGTTCTATGTATGATATTGAAAGCCAGAAATGGGGCTGATCGGATTCCAAATTGTTATCCCTATTGCCAACTGTGTGCTATCATCTCATTGAACTTTTGGAATCCGACTTGATGATGCCGGTTTCGATGTTCTTCCCAGAATTAAATGTCTTTCTTATCTTTTGTGCAGAACAGTCTTTTAAGCTAACATGCACACCAAAATTTCACATACATTAAATGAAACCAGTTGCAGGCATTAGGCATTGACTTCTCCACTTGAACTTTGACTTTCTTGCAGCGCACATCAACTTAGTTGACTTCACCAAATGGCTGCGAGTGAAGACTACATTGAAAAACCCAGACTGAATCATTATTCAACGACACATATTTTAGCTAAGATGTTCATGTCACTAGGCAGCATCCACAAATAAATACAATCCAAACTATCATTAAGCATACAAGTTATACTTAATTATTTACGAATAAACATATTTTTTTTTTATTTTTTTCTAATAACTTTCTGTATTTATCTTAATATTTTCATCTTAGCAACATAAGTTTTTTATACATATTATTTTTTAATTAAGTATTAAATAATTAACAAATAATATACAAAAAAGATTGTGTTGCTCGGATAAAAATACTAAGATGAATATATGGAATTATCACAAAAGATAGGAAAAAAATATTTTTATTTATGAATAATCAAATATAACTTTGATAAATCATTTAAGATGATATGAATATATACTTAAAAAATTAATATTAATCATACGAAAAATAGAAATCATAAATAAAGATATAAATATTTTAAACTTAATTTAACATATAATCTTTTAAAAGATTCATACATAATCGATTCTAAATATTTAGAATATATGATTTGATTATTTTTATTATTATTGTAGAAGAGTAAGAATGAGATTGGTGTGTCTGCAGTGAATTGGCTCCTGAGTTGTTCAGAGGCCATCAGAACTCTTTCCACAGGTTTCAATCGTCATGTAAAGTACAAACAGCAAACTAAAAGTCTCATCCAGCGGAAATCCTGCAGCCACGAACCCCCGAGCTTTAAGAGCTGATACCGACAACAAAGATGAAGACCGCAGCATAAGCCAACACGAGATGTCGTCATAGACAACTCTTCGCCTGCCGTAGCCATCGCGTGGAATTGTTTTGCCCACTAAGGAGCGTAAAGACTTGGGAGTGAATGCGTCAGCTCTGATGCATGCGAATCTACCGCTTTCGGTTTCCAGCCGCCTGTTTCAGGGATCTCGGATCACCGTCCGTTCATCGCATCGTTAAATCTTAGTCGTCGAACGAATACAAGTCATGCTGCCACAGGTGGACGGAGCACGTTGATTACAGGAATTATAGTTACTTAAATAAATTATATAAAACTTTACTCGGATAATAATTAAGCTACTTGTATTCATATCAAAACCTGATTAGATCTATCAATGAAATTTTAGTTGCCATTAAGATATTCAATCAATTTTTTTTTAATCATTTTCTTGATAGCTACTTTGATTATTCTTAATGGTTTTTTTTGCATTTATTTGGCCAAAAGCCATACAGTTGGAATTAAGAAAAGGAATAAAAATCCGAATAGATGCATATAGATATATAATAATACTACTACTACTACTAATAATAAGCAAGAAGAAGTTTGATAAGGCATATTTTGATATCGCCCATGTGGACCTAGGCAAGCAGACACGATAATGTAGACGTGGTACCTCAAGTACGATGTGGTGCACAACACACATGTGGTGGGCAGTCATTTAGCACCCCCTCCATACGAACGACGATATCATCATAGTACAGCCACCTTGAAAAGCTCAAGACGACGTCGCACAGTGTCGATCCGTGCAGGTCAATCGACGCTCGTATAGTCAGCTGCCTGAGGAGCCGGCCGCAATAAATTGACCCCGTACCACCAAGTAATCCTCGTAGGTATAAAAGCTAAGCCTTCCTAATCAGGAAGGGGAGGCGCTTCAAACACTCAACTCTCTCTCATTCCATCAAAAGCTAACTTAAGCTTCAGATGGGTCGAGTCGAGAAATCCCCCTCCTGACCCTGACCTATGTGTAAGAGCTCAACAACAAAGAAGCAGGCCACTCGTCAAGAGAGAAGACTATGCTCGGGGGACGAGGCTCGAACCTGACCCGACGCTCACCCTCACCACCCGAGCATCAGTGTGGCCGACCTTGTGCATCCGGGACCGAACCAAGCCATGCTGACACCTAAGCCACGACATAAAGGTTCACCATCATTTTGGCGCTAGAAGGAGGGCTTGATATTGTAAGGATGCCCCCAACTGAGCAAACCGAGCACAACACTCCAGACCCTCAATGATCCTACCCAAGCGCCCTCGAGCCTGACACACTGTCATCTAATTCGACGAACTCTTTCTGGGCTCAACTACACTCGGTCAATTGACGTCTTGATAAGGTCCAAAATGAGTTTCACAAATCCAAGGAAGAGCTCAGCGAGGCTCCCCCAATAGGGTCCCCATTTGTGCAGGAGACTCAAGACAAGTCGACCTCGCAAAACTTCTGCTTCCTTGTGCTCAAACCTTACCAAGGTAGCTTCAGCCCAACAAAACAAGCCGTTGCATTTCAGGCCCAGATGACCCTATACGACACTTTGAATGCCCTAAAGTGCCCAAGTTGTGTAGCTCGACCAAATAGTTCCTTAATGGTGCACCTCGGTCAAACAGGTGGCCAAATAGTGTCACAATGGTGCACCTCGGCCATATAGTGCCTCAATGTGCACATCGGCCAAATAATACCTCAATGGTGTATATCGATCAAAAAGTGTCCGAATTATGTACCTTGACCAAATAATGCCTCAATGGTGCACCTTGACCAAACAATGCCCAAGTTATTTACCTCAGTCAAAGAGCGCTTCAATGGTGTACCTCGGCCAAACAGTGCCCGAGTTGTGCACCTTAGCCAAAGAATGTCTCAATGGTGCCCGAGTTGTGCACCTTGGCTAAACAGTGCCCGAGTTGTGCACCTCGATCAAATAGTACCTTAACGATGCATCTCGATCAAATAGTACCTTAACGATGCATCTCGATCAAACAGTGCCTCGTTGGTAAATGAAAAAGTAATAATCTCTGCTGCTGTTTTGGCAGTGTAAATGCCTCTCCTTTGGTCATCTTCTCTCCTAAAGATACCGAGTCTCAAGACAGGTGGATAGAAATTAAAACACATAAACTACCGTAGTTGACGGTCCATAACTATTGCTCTTTCCACCTGCCTTTTCTTCTCTTTGGTCACTGCATGCATCAAACACTGCGCAATCACCCAACTCATGGCTTCACTAGACACCGAGCCAGCAAGGTGTTTGATGTCTAGTGAAGCCATGAGTTGGGTAATTGCGCAGTGTCGATGCATGCAGTGACCAAACCAAAGAGAAGACGAGGCAGGTGGAAAGGGCAATAGTTATGGACCGTCAACTACGGTAGTTTCAATGTGCTTTAATTTCTATCCACCTTTCTTGAGACTCGGTATCTTTAGGAGAGAAGATGACCAAAGGAGAGGCATTTACACTGCCAAAACAGCAGCAGAGATTATTACTTTTTTATTTTTTTGTGTGCATGTATCCACACCAAGAACACAGCCCTTGTATGATTCAGTCATCTAATCTATCAAAAAGTCCAATCTTTTAAGGTGTTGTTTAGTGTCTTGAATTCAGATTATCAGGAAAAATCCAACATTTGAATCTCTCTCTCTCTCTCTCTCCTATTTTGATAGGTGTGTCAAATTTTGCAAGGAATGATGCAGTCCAAGACTTCCTTATTTTGACTTGATTATTCTTCAAGTTCCATTCATTATTTGCAATAAAATAGACAATTTTTGGTGCCTAAGTCAAGGTAAAGAACTGAAGGTTGTGAATGATGGCACCTACCCAGTTCCACCACCACAACCAGTATCACCTACCTTTTAAGTCCATATACTCGATAATTATTTTGAAAAAGGAAGGATTGGCTGAACTTGAAATTTGTCTATTCAAATGAGTAAATGATTGTTTCTATTTGGTGGTTCATAGCAGCTATATTAAGTGATATTTCCCCTGCATTTGTTCTTTCTATATGGTTGTTCTTTATATTGCTTCATCTTCTTAAGCTGTCATTCCCTCACAATAAATAAATACTTCTTTCTTCTAGCAATTCATGTCTCATTTTATTATGTATTTAGTCCTTTTAACCTGCAGCAATCTATTAGACTCGATCTCTTCTAGGGGTTGAGATGCAGAACTGATCATGTAGATGGATTCTGTCTGTCTTGAATAACTTCTTGCCTCTATTGAAGGTCCTTGATTGCCATTGTTCTCATGAATTTGGTATCTGTACATTGCAAGTAGATAGCTCTATCATGTGTTGAATCATGGACTTGTTATATTTTGATTTGTAAATTCAGTTTCAGATTTATGAGATTTGCCTTTTAGTCTAGTGCCAGATCCAAAAGCATGACAAACTCAATTGTGAGATATAAACATCCATCATGGACTATTTTTCGTATGCCATCCCAATAATTTCAGGTCGGTCTCATCTCTGGGATCGGCCATGCACTTTTTCCCTGTTTTTTTGTTTTTTCTTGGAATCTGAAATTGCTTCCGGATGATGTGAACAAGAGACGTTGGTTTTGATGACTCTTGTAGAGCACTTGGCAAACTTCAGAAACCTGTCTGAAAATAGTGGTGCTTGGGAGTAATAAGTTATTCAATTGTGAGATATAAACATCCATTATGGAGAAGCTGTTGTCTTCTTGTTGGTTGTCCTTTGTTTTGTGCCGTCAGTAGTCATTGAATTCGGATGCTCATCTCTTCTATTAGCCAGTTTTTGTTGTGTTATCATTCTTGTAGGTATTATGTCCATTTGGGAGCTGAGCTCTTAATGATATTTTCTAGCTCTATGCTTCATCACAGATCAATCAACCAAAATCAGTGTGATTTCACAAACATGTGCAGACTATTCCATCGATTCGATCCATAGGAAAAGGATTGATTAAAACATTTAATGCGCTCGCATGTTTTCTGAAATAACTTTTAGCCAATTAGCCAATTTAAGAGATACTTCTCTCTCTAATATTCAATCGAAGATTTTTGAGCCTTGAAAACCTTGAACCCAATTGTGGTCTCTCTGACTCTTAAGTTATTATTCTCTTTTGTCTTTACTATAATGCTAATGCTCTCCTTCGGTATAATAATACCAAATAATAATAATTCTAAAATTAGGTAGATAAGTAAAGATGATGGAAATATTGTATTTTTAATAGCCATGCCATCTAAAAAACTTGATTAACCACATCAAAGCCAATATTAACTTCCTTTATGATCATGATTATATTGTCAAGGCTTTTGTGGATGTTTGTTTACTTATCTATTTTTGGATCCAAAAGATGTGGTCAGAGATGGGTCTCAATGTTGGGGTTTGTATCTTTGACTTTTATCTTGAAATGCCATTTGTCCTCTCAAATCAAAGGCCTATACCTATATCTCTTTTCAACTTCAATCATGATGCTATTGAACGACCATTGATCACATCCATTTCATACTGACATCAAATATTTAACCATCCAATTTTTGCATGCTATTGAACAACTTAGATCTGATTTTTATCAAATTGGTTGGGATATTTACTTGTGAATAGATCTTGGAATATGAATCCGGTGGTCCCAATAATGGTGCATGGATTTGGAAGTTTGATAAGAGGGACATTCATGGCTGATCCCACTATGCAGACTCTTGAGCTTGGGGATGGGTGGCAGGCAGGTGCTTTGCTACTTACACTGTTGTGTTAGATGCTTAAACAGTGCCCTATCGACTTGTTAATTTTGGATTGTGGCTACTTTCAATTACCTTATTTTGTGGCCATGCACAATACATATTTTCTTTAAATATCCCTTTTCCTTGTTATTATGTGAGGCCTCCTTGTAAAACGAGTTTAGATTTTTTTATCAATGGGTGGATGGGATGGCATGTGGTTTAATGAGGGAAATGATGCCTCCTTGTAATTTTTAGCTTCCTTTATGTGCTTTTATCACCAATGTTCTATGTATGATATTGAAAGCTAAAAATGGGGCTGATCGTATTCCAAATTGTTATCCCTATTGCCAATTGTGTGCTATCATCTCATTGAACTTTTGGAATCCGACTTGATGATGCCGGTTTCAATGTTCTCCCCAGAATTAAATGCCAATCTAGCGTCTCATCGTTCAACACTAATTTATTTCAGTCTTCTTATCTTTTGTGTAGAACAGTCTTTTAAGTTCACATACATTAAATGAAACCGGTTGCAGGCATTAGGCATTGACTCCTCCACTTGAACTTTGACTTTCTTGCAGTGCACATCAACTTAGTTGACTTCACCAAATGGCTGCGAGTGAAGACTACATTCAAAAACCCAGACTGAACGACACATATTGTAGCTAAGATGTTCATGTCACTAAACAGCATCCACAAATTAATACAATCCAATGAAGAATGAGAATAACCATCATTTCGGTAGGTCCCATAAGCATACAAGCTATACTTAATTATTTATGAATAACAAATATTTTTTTCTAATAATTTCCTGTATTTATCTTAATATTTTCATCTTAACAACATAAATTTTTTGTACATATTATTTATGAATTGAATAATAAATAATTAAAAAATAATATACAAATAGCTTATGTCGGTGAGACAAAAATACTAAGATGGATATTTGGAATTACGGCAGTAGATAGAAAAGAATATTTTTATTTATGAATAATCAAATATAATATCGATAAATCATTTAAGACGGTATGAATATATATCTAAAAATATTTAGAACATATGAAATAATTAATATTAATCATACAAACAGAAGTAAAGAAATATTTAAAAATTATTAATACAAATCATAAATAAAGATATAAATATTTTAAACTTAATTTAACATATAATCTTTTAAAAGATTCATACATAATCGATTCTAAATATTTAGAATATATGATTTGATTATTTTTATTATTATTGTAGAAGAATACTAATGAGATTGGTGTGTCTGCAGTGAATTGGCTCCTGAGTTGTTCAGAGGCCATCAGAACACCCTGTCCACAGTTTTCAATCGTCATGTAAAGGACAAACAGCAAACTAAAAGGCTCATCCAGCGGAAAACCTGCAGCCACCAACCCCCGAGCTTAAAGAGCTGATGCTGACAACAAAGATGAAGACCGCAGCTTAAGCCAACACGAGATGTCGTCACAGACTAACTCTTCGCCGACCATAGCCATCGCGTGGAATTGTTTTGCCCACTAAGGAGCGTAAAGACTTGGAGTGAATGAGTCAGCTCTGATGCATGCGAATCTCCCGCTTTGGTTTCCAGCCGCCTGTTTCAGGGATCTCGGATCACCGTCCGTTCTTCGCATCGTTAAATCTTAGTCGTCGAACGAATACAAGTCATGCTGCGTCAGGTGGACGGAGCTCGTTGATTACAGGAATTATAGTTACTTAAATAAATTATATAAAACGTTACTCGGATAATAATTAAGCTACTCGTATTCATATCAAAACCTGATTAGACCGATCAATGAAATTTTAGTTTCCATTAAGATAGATACCCAATCAATTTTTTTTTATTTTTATCATTTTCTTGATAGCTACTTTGATTATTCTTAATGGTTTTTTTGCATTTATTTGGCCAAAAGGCATAGAGTTGGAATTAAGAAAAGGAATAAAAACCCTAATAGACGAATATAAATATATAATAATAATAATAATAATAATAATATGCAGGAAGAAGTCTATATTCTTCGACTACACCTTGTTGGGATGGTGTTTAGTGAAGCCATGAGTTGGGTGATTGTGCAGTGCTGATGCATGCAGTGACCGAAGAGAAGAAGAGGCAGGCAGAAAGAGCAATAGTGCTGATGCATGCAGTGAGCGTCAACTACGGTAGTTTCAATGTGCTTTAATTTCTATCCACCTTTCTTGAGACTCGGTATCTTTAGGAGAGAAGATGACCAAAGGAGAGGCATTTACACTGCCAAAACAAAAGGAGAGGCATTTACACTGCCAAAACAACAGCAGAGATTATTAGTTTTTTTGTTTTTTTTTTTTGTGTGCATGTATCCACAGAAAGAACCCAACCCTTACTATGATTCAGTCATCTAATCTATCAAAAAGTCAAATCTTTTAAGGTGTTGTTTAGTGTCTTGAATTCAGATTATCAGGAAAAATCAAACATTTTACTCTCTCTCTCTCCTATTTTGATAGGTGTGTCAAATTTTGCAAGGAAGGATGCAGTCCAAGACTTCCTTATTTGACTTGATTGTTCTTCAAGTTCCATTCATTATTTGCAATAAAATAGACAAATTTTGGTGCCTAAGTCAAGGTACAGAAATGAAGGTTGTGAATGATGGCACCTACCCAGTTCCACCACCACAACCAGTATCACCTACCTTTTCTTACTGGTGAATGATTGAATTGAGATTGAATGAATCAGGCAGCTTTCAGAAAACACCAGCCAACAAACACCACAGAATCTGGAATATGATCATTGGTATAATAATTGTCATTTTGTAAAGCAAGCGCTGCTTTTACATCATTCAGGCAACAGGACTGATCATAAAATGGAAAATGATCAAAGATTTGTTAAAGACATGTATACACTGTTATCTAATAACAACCAATGAATTGTGACCAGGTCAGTATGCAATCCAGCGTCCCAAATGTTTTCTCAATTCTGGAACTCTTTTGAGTCCTCAGGGTTTCTATATCTATTGTAAGACCCCCAGCATCTTTTGCAGTATATAATCATGGTTTCTAAGTCATCATTTAGGGAAAAATCCCAAAAACAAAAAGAAGTTTGTACAGCCTTCATGTCCGAGCTCAGCTGGTGGAGACAGTTTCAACAGCAAGCGGGGAATGACTACCTGCGTACCTTTCGCTCTAAAAAAACAGACAGGGCATTTGAGCGAAAGGTACGCAGGTAGTCATTCCCCGCTTAAGTACAAGCCACAGATGTTCCAATGTGGAGAAAAAGGGTCGGCTCAGAGCTGTAAGTTGGCAATCCACTTGGAGAATTAACATGACTAGTGCCGACCACTTGCCCAACTCCTACTCTGGTTTCTGGATTTCAGAATTGGATGCCTATTGTGTGCCTGTTTTGGCAGATCATGCAGCTCCATTACTTGTATCGTTCGCTGCTTTTTTGCTGCCATAGATGAATGTGAAGCACACATCAAATAAGCTATTAATTTTAATTGTAGAAAGTTGATAAAAGCACAATAGATGTTTTGGATTGAAACATACTATTTTCTGCTAGCTGGTAACCTTCATGAAGCTTCCTCTTTGCCACTTCTAGCTTAGCTTGTATTAAGGCTTCCTCTGAGTTCCTTGTGTTCTGTATAGAGTGCAAAGTATTCAATGGATAAGCTCCTCCAAACCTACTTTATCCAAAGTTTTTTAGCGATCGGATAAACTTACATCTAGTGAAACCACCGATGGCTTCCTCTGAACTCCAGCATTGCCTTGATGCTGTGTAGTTTTCATCTCGCTGTGAGCTTTCTGATTGGAGGCTAGTTTTAGTTGTCTGCCAGACCCAGACATCACAGGCTTGCTTTGCTTGTTTACAATAATTTCATGCTTTGCGTCTCTAACCAAGTGCTCCTGTGGCTTTGCTGGTTTAATGACTAATTCTTGCCTCCTTGCCTCCCCCTTCTCTTTTGGAATGAGAGGCTGTTGTTTCCTCTCTGGTTCATCAGTTACTTTAAGCATCCTTCCATTTTTCCACTGCTTCTCAAACTCCCCATTAGTTCTGAAATCTGAATAATATTTTCCAGTAGATGGATGACGTCAGTGCATAGTGGAAATTGAACAAGAAGAAAATGCATCAGCAAAACTCATAACCAGACAGAAAGCACAATTACTCACTTCCATCATCATCCATTCCATCGAAGAACTTCATATCCGAACAGTCAAGGCACATAAAATAAAACCAGTCAGTTGGTTTCAGAACTAGAAGATTATGCTTCAATGAGAAAGGACCGACAATATATCATCCAGAATTTTATATGCCATACCTCTGAGAGCTGGATGGAAGTAGTTTGAGTGGCAAAAAGAGCTCCCTCATCCAAAGGAGGGGATGGGAGCCCTTCCTCATCTTCAATAGGAGGATTTTCATTGTCAGGAGAGTTATCTGTAACTGATGCGTTCATAAACACTTATGAGAACTCATAAATGACAAAGCCATGACAATATGGAAGGAAAAGACTGTCTACCTGCAATGGCAGCTGTAGCTCTCACCCATTCTTCAACCAAAACCTTCCAACCACTGTCGCATAAAAAGAAATTGAAGCAGGGTTAAACAAGCGTCTAACCAGCCATTACATAATTTATATACTTCACTAAGCTGTAAGAAAAGCCAAGTGAAAGGCACTAATTGCAAGAATGTTTCAGCAGTCTAATGCATATCCCCTCAATGCTCCAAAAGCTGATATGAAATCCACGCATGAACATGACATCTTAAATCCTTCATCTTTTAAAAAACCATGCTCGACATGCCGGACTCTACTAAAATTAGCATTGTAAATATTTCATGAGCTATTTTTATCAGTCTCTGAATAAATTTGTTACAGTAAAAGAAACTTACTCAATGAGAGTCCGAACAAGGTGGCGAATTTGCTTAGAGTTGTGCTTCCGTAGACCGTTAACAGCTTTTCCAATCTCAGTTGCCTATGATCCAAATGATACAGAAATTTGATATACAGCAAGTCAGACATTGCTTTCCTGGTAACCAAACTATTGCATCTTTAGGGGAACAGGCAACAACTAAACTGTAAAATAGATTCTATTCCTCACCTTCAGTACTTCGACAGAAAGTTCCATCAACTGCAGCCTCCTTAGTGACTCAAACAGTGTGCTCTCAGACTGCAAATCAGCAAAGCAAATATAAATACAATCGGCACAACTTCTTCAAAGTTTCAAGTTAAGATCAAAGTGATATCATTCAACCTAAATTATACAACAAAAAGAATTCTAACACCATAATGATTCTGCAAATTCAGCTATAGAATGAGCCAAAAACCGTAGGTGTAACCAGAAAGACATCAAATAAGTTGAATTTAAGAGAGGAGCAATGACACAAACCTCATCATGATGGTTGGCAAAGATCTCCTTTATCCTTAGAACCTCCCCAACGATTTGGCCCTCCTCTTCCATCTCCTCTGTGAGCGCCTCGGCTTCATCGAAGCTGTAGTTGCTCACAATCCGGTTCAGGTCCTCGGGCCCAACGTTGTTGCTATCCACTTTGCTCTCCTTCTCTCCGTCCCTCTTGACGCTGGCGTTCCCCTCCTCCCCCTCAGCGACGCGGTCGCACCCGAAGCACCTTGGCAGCAGAACGGTGAACAGATTCTCCACCATCCGATCCCTCCTACTCCTGAATTCTTCGGGGTAGTCCGACGCCGCGACGAGGACGGCATGCTCTATCACTTCGAAGATGTCGGAATTAGCACTGCGGAAGAACTTTCTCCAGTAATCAAGCGACCCGGACGAGTCAGCCATGGCAGCGAGAGACAGCTCCGGCGACAAAAGCACGCAGGCAGGACTAGGACCGAAGCGATCGCAAACAAAACCCACTTCTTCTGGACCGGTTCTCGACCAGGGGGCGGCGCCAAGACCGATTCTTAGCCGCGTATTCCTAGCCTGCGATCGGAAAAACTCAAATGGGCATCAATGCTTCCACTGACTGGTGCGGTTTCGATCTAGCTGTTCTTACGTTTTCAAGAGAACCCAAAATCCAGCAAAAAGATCGGATTTCTCAACAGAAAAACCACCCAAAGCACCAATCAACCAGGCCCCAAAGAATTTTCCCTTTTTCTCACAGAAAACGCGATAAAAACATCGATCAAACCCCCTATTTCTTCCTCTCTTCACCCACACAAACGCCTCCTTCACGGCTTCCAGAACATCCAGAAGAACTTATTTTTCTTCCATCCCAACAACGAAACAATACCCTCCTGTTACAGGGAAAGATTGGGCACCAAGAACCAACAAAAGAATAATCAAGAAATCACTCGAGAAACGAAACCTTTTCCGCAATCTGCGTTCTCACTGCCGATTGCTGTTACAATATGTTTTCGTCCTCTCCTTTCGATTCCTCAAAGACACAGAGAGGAAGAGAGAAGGGAGCGGGGGGGGAAGACGGGAGGGAAGATGAATACCAGCAGCGAAGCGACGCAAGGAAACAGAACTACGGCGGACCGAATCCAACAGCCCAATCCTTCGTCTGCCTCCCCGTTCCTAAAATAAACTTCGAATGACCTCAAAAATCCGATCTTTAATATACGTATATATATATATATATATATGTATATACACACACAAGGGAATTAATATAAGCAGTTAATAAAATTCATAATTACATAAATAGTAAGAAAGGGAAGGAGCGACTCATCGTTGACTCCATCGAATGGACGGTTGAGATGGGCTCTCGCTGTTTGTGATCCTTGATCTGGTGAACATGTGAGTCGTCCGATCCAATCATTATTATGATACGAAATGATAACGCCACATTAACACGTCATTGTGACACGGTTCTGGTAAGTTCACTCCTTTCACAGTGGGCCCCAACGATCCCCTCCATACTCCAAATCCGAGTAGGCAAAAGTATTGTTGTAATACACCAAATTCGTTACATTCTTCTATCGAATCACGAGAATGGACGGCTCTGATGGGCGGCTGTCTTGAGGTGCGAACGTTGATGTTGATGTCACGTATTAGCTTTCTCTATTGTGAGTGTTTCACCCACTGAGCCCCTCATCATTTGATAGGATCTAATAAAAACACACTCAAATTAGTCTTAGAAGGTTAATTAAGGAACTAAGATAGATAAACTTAACACCATGGTTTCCAATGGCAGCTGTGGAGGATTTGGCTTCCAAGTTTTTGTTGGTCATTGTGGTAAACGAAGAGTACTACTCAAAACTCAATCTGAAAATTTAGGGTTTAGAGAAAAGGTGATTGAGTCAAATTGGAGTTTTCATTTTACATAAAATAATACATTAGCTATATTAAATCCATGTATTATTTATCAAAGAAACCTCTTAATTGGATGAGAATTGTTGCCCAATTCTCTTGAGAAGGCTAAAATCCCATTAGAGGACAGAGTGCAAATGAAATTATTTATTCACCTTAAACAATGACCACACAAAAAAGTTGACTACTGGTTGTGAGTAGCTCATTTATATTCATGCATAAAAAATGATGGAGATGGAGATGATCACTAGCTGGGAAGGGAAGTGAGGTTCTCATAATGATGTGGTGGGATTAGATGGCAACATTTGTATAGTGTATTGTTGAGTCCCACATTACACATTACCAACCCTATTTTTCTAGTGATGGGAATGTGAAGTTTCATATCTTCCTGCTTGACCTTTGTGCATCATTTTCTTTTATTTGAACAAAGCTGAGCCACTCACTACTGGTGGAAGTAATCTCTTGCCAAGAATTAATTGCCCCTAAATTGATGGTGCAATCATTTGAGGAAGGCACTGATTGTGGTGTAAGAGGACTCACTCTGAATGCTTTTGGTGTGGCTTTAAATTTGTCACTGTTATTTATAATGGTTAGCATAATATATGAAACATGTTTGTCATGATTTCAATTAATTGATTTATCACATAATATGAATCGAATTATAATTTAGATAGCGGTCAACTTTGATTTGCAAATTTTATATATTTTTTATATAAAGACTAGTTAAATAGATAGGGGTCTTTTTGTTAGGAGGAATTTATGATTTGAATAGTACTAAATCACTGTAACCATATAATTAATTAAATATAAAATTTTGAGTTAACAAAAAAAAAACTCCAAGCAAAATTTGTGAACCAATTAACAAAAGAATCTTCTTCTTGAAATATATATGAAAATTAATCATGGAGATATAAAATAATTATATCTCAAGACATAGAGCTATAATTGTCCAGTCATGTTCTTGGATAGATGGTGAGGCATTAATCCATGATTCGTGAGAAGTTAAAGCATCGTGATGGTTTTAAAGGATAATATTATCCCATTATATGATTTTATTGGGGAAAATAAAAGATGAATTGGTTGTCTTCACACCAAAAATATGTGATGTCTTTTCGAGATATATTCACCACATTATATGTATACATAATTCTACGATTTTATGCCTCAAACTCATCACTATCAAACATGAGATATGTGAACGCACGTATTGAATATTCTTTAGACAAAACTCATCACTATCAAACATGAGATGCACGTAAAACATGAGTTTCTGAACTCCTGAAAGCTTAGATTTCTGTTGTTGACTTTTAGCCACCTAATTTTTCTTTGAAGTACATGAACCAAAAAAAATACTTTATTAAGTACCATAAATATATATATATATATATATATATATATATATTATATTCAAAATACATAAAATAATTATTTATATTTAGGACATCCATCAAAATCTTGGACTTTAATCACACTCATCTTTGACAACTGCTCCTACAATGTTATATTAATCCCTCTAAAATGACAGCAGCCTCACAGTATAAAATGCTTCGTTGCGGTAGATTAAGAGTTAATTAAAGGAAGAGCATGTTATATTTGTAGAAATGATAACGATGATCCTTTGCGACGTTAGGGCTCGATGTCTATTATTTTCATGATACACAAGAGATAATAATAAAAAATTAAAAAGTTTAACATGATATTTAATTTTTATTGTGCAATTTTGAAGTATATTATGTTAATCATATAATGTAAGATATGGATATCTTTTTTGTAAAAACTAAAAATACTACCATTATTCCCAACCACAAAGTCTATTCAAATTGGGACATCAATTTACAATGTGAACTTTGGATCGACGTCATATTTTGATGCATTGGGACGGTGACGACATGGATCGATATTTTATTGATGAGTTCGTAGGAGGATGAATAAAAATCATTTCCATGTGTTGTCATCCACCATGGAAGGAGGGTCAGATTCAGATAAGCAGCAGCTCATTCTCTTCCTCCAACTCAAAACCGAGTATCCAACTTTCCTCGCACTCCACAAACGAAGCATTTGAAAGATTAGGGTGATGATAGACACCAACAGAGAACAGGTCGATACAAGATGGAGACGGAGACTCCCCACCCACCCTCCCCCTCTTTACAACAGAGGACCACCAACCTTTAATCCCATCTTCCATGCCTGCAAAATGACGAAGAAGAAGAAGAAGAAGAAACGAAGAAGAAAAAGAAAGCTACACGTATGTCAAATTTCTTACCATGCAGTAATAGAAACAATGCAAATATAGAGACACGTAATCCCATGACAACTAATGTTATGCGCTATAAATGATTCATACAACTAATATATAACAAAGAGCTAATGGTTTATCATTATTATTGAGTTTTGAGTCAATTTACCTCAATTATGATGTTTTTCAAATATGTTTACATTGTTTTAAGAGAGGTACGTCTGCGTTTCAGAAGAAATCCGATGGACTTTTAAGTCGTTAGTTCTCATACTCTTTAACAAAAATGGGATTAAATAGTTTTATCATAAAATATTAAAAATGTGCTGCACATGTTGAAAAAAAAATCAATAAATTTACCCAACTTTTGTTCTCACCATTGTAGCAAAAGGATGGGATGCTTCTCATAATCGTAAATAATTGTCGCTAATGTCTCATCTTGTAATGGTTGACTAAGCGTTTGGGGGGGGGGGGGGGAATATATGCTGAAGCGTGTGGAGAAAGTCAACCACAATGCCAGGTAATAAATTGGAAGTTAAATTGATGGTTGACTCAAGATTAACAAACGAAATGAAAAGCGTGTGCAGTGGTCAACGTCAACGATGAAGCTTATTATCTTCGTACAGCCTAACTGCTATGGGGTGGGTTCATGTACGTAGTTGACCACATTAAATGTTTAATGTACTTCTTTTGTGGAGTCAACAGGCCAATTCATGCGGTTCTTTTTTTGTTTAATGCAAGATTATGTTAGACTGAAATAATGATTAGAGATCCTCAAATGTTAATTACCCATTACCAAATCTAGTGCTGCCATAGAATACAAAAGTAACACTTGTGTGGAATTATTCTTACATGTAATTTTCTTTCTCTTTCGTTGTTTTTGATTTGATTTCATGCCTCTGAACCTAAATACAGTGATTGTATAAAAAGATGGCAACATAAATAAATATAGTGATGAGATAAAAAGATAATTTTATATACAAATAAATATAAATAGATCGTAATAAAATAAAATTTATAATCGAATAAGACAATAAGATTTACATGAAAAATTCATTCAAGCGTAAAAACTAGGTAAAAAAAAATTCACTAAAAAATAATGAATTTACAAATCTTAGAATTTCTTGTTCAAAACTCAAACAACAATCACAAGAGAATAACTGAGATATAAGAATTATATCATCGTGCATAATATTCAAAATCTCCTCAAGTAAGAATTCATTATAAATTTGATCTAACTAGATGAAAATACTGTCTAGATGATTGAGAACAGTGTTATCCTCATCTTTTTTTTCTTATTTTTCTACCCTTTCATTTTTTTTTATGAACCTATAGTTTTTTTTTTGCTCTATTCATTAGAGATTTTGATTAGAGAAAAATGGGTTATGGGTTACTAAAACCCTATGGACTGTACTAATGGGCCATCTGCCCAACATACAGTTCTTCCTAAGCTGTCTTCTGATTCCAATTGGGCAATGTGAGCATGTCATACTTATGCAGGAGGTAATGTTAATCTTCTTTCTTCTACAGATTTAATTTAAATTAAATTAAATTAAATAGATAGGTTAATTAGTGACACATCTAATCGCTTATTTAATGTAAAAGAAGCATAATAACTGAGCCGCCAAGATGGGGGCATGCGGTGGCCAAAGGTTGCATGGGATAACTTGCCGTAAGGGTTTACAGGCTGTTCTATTTGTATGTGCTGAGGGACCCATCACCATGTCACTCAATCCAGCTATCCATCCTTCACATGATCCAATCAATACTCATGTGGCTACCGACACATGGTTCTGTTCTTGCATCTCCATCATGCTTCACCCCCCCACCAAATGGACATCTTTCTCCTCCTATCCACACTCGTGCCATTTTCTTGAAATGTAGCACTTTGGGTGACTTCTTCTCTTGCCTTCCAACATACGGAGATCTTCGTTGTCAGAGGAAAAAGTTCGGCTGTCATGAAATCTCAGCTTACAACAAAAATTAACCAAATATTTCTTCGGTCACATGATTATTAAGGGTTTTTTTTTTGTCTCGATGATCTGTAATTGTAGTCGAAGAAGAACAACCAAGAAAATACAGCAGTGGCAGAAGAGTGGTTGGGGCAAGCCGCATGCCTTTTTCTCACGAGACAGTTGTCACACTCTCTTTCTAGCATATTGAGATCCCAAAGCTTCCTCGAGTCATCAAGAGAGATGGAACAGAGCAGATCTTGCAGAGTTCTTCCTCCGGTCACCTGCTATGCCTTGTGTCGCCTGCTGCCTTCTCTCTGTCTGATCCTCCTCGATTCGCCAAGGGCAAATGCGTACCAGAACTACACTGTTGGGGACTCCCTGGGCTGGTATGACAGGCTCCAGGTGCCGCAGGTCAACTACCAGAAATGGGTTTCAGGCAAAAACTTCAGTCTTGGAGATTTCCTCAGTGAGTTAGTTCCCTCTCCTGCACACAGGTTCTTTAGGCTGTCACATAACCCCTTCATTTGGATGATGCTTTGGTTTCTTGTTTCTGAAGTAAAAGTTGTATCTGATTTTGTTTGATTCTTAGAGCTTCAAAGCCACGACATGGAATTTATTACACTTGGTTCTTTTTTTTGAGTGATTAATTTGAATTCATCAATCGAATACTATAAAAGTTCATGTACCGCTGCACATTTAGCGAGTTTGGATCGAGGAAAAGGATTATACGTTCCAGCTTCTAGATTCTGAGTACCGATCTTTCTTCTTGTATCGTTTCTCTGCAATGGATCATGGACGATGTTGCTGCGATGCAGTTTTCAACACAGACAAGGGGCACACGGTGGTGCAGACCTACAACGTGACCACCTACAAGCGCTGCAACTACAACGACGCCGAGACCGACGACACCATCGAGTGGTCGGCCGGGGCGCCAAAGTTCAGCAAGGAGAAGGTGAGCATCGCGGTGCCTCTGCTCAAAGAAGGGATGACTTACTTCTTTTCGGGCAACAACGACGGCCGGCAGTGCCGGCACGGGCAGCACTTCAAGATCAACGTCACCCACGGGCAGGGCTTGCCGGAGAGCCTTGAGCATCAGGCGGAAGCCCCTGCGCAGGCTGCCCCGGAGAAGGGTGGCGTGGTGCCCGGGGAGGCTGTTCCCTCCGTGCCTTCCAGCTTCAGTAATCCAGTCCAGGCAGGCAACGTGGAGGCTTCGTCGGCGGCTGGAGAGAGCCTGGCGAGGATGCTGAGGAACCAGCAGCAGCGGGGTTGGAGGTTTCACCTCGGATTGAGCCTTGTGGGTGTTCTGCTCGTCCACGGATGAAGAAGAAGTAATAGCAAGTGTGATTGTTCTTTCGATTCTTTTCATTTGATCCGAGTTTGTGTGCCGTGGTTTACATTCGAGTGTGATTCAACTTGTAGATGTTAGCGACGATAATTCATGAAAGGAATCGGCTACTGTGCTTTATTAGTTCTCACTCTTGCCTGTGTTGCTCCTGCTTCTGCTGTGGGATCGCCGTTCCGGTGAGCGAAACGCTTCAAACTAAGCCGGAGATTTCCAATGTCTTGTTCATGGGAGAGAGTCTGCTGGACAATTATTGGCTACAGCACTTGCAACATGATGAGAACATGAATTATTTGTACCAAACACGAGGCAGAATCACCAATAACATAAAATCAATATTTGACAATTATTGATCACATAACTCAGACATTTTAAGGATTAACATCATCATAAGACTGAGTTTGAACAAAATATGTTTATTCTGAAAGTAAATATAGCAAAATTTAAAAGGATAAATTCCCAGGAAAAAAAAGTAATTTTAGGTTTTTCTCGTACCTCCTTTTATTTTTATTTTCGCATTGGATGAATCCATAGGATGAATTAATTTTAAAATTAAAATAATAGCATATCAAATTAATTTTCTAAATTAAATTGATAAGTAAATCAGTTTGGATCCACTTAAACAAAATAGTGATTTTAATTTTATTATTTTGAATTAATATATATATTAACAAAATAAATGATGAAGACAATATTCGAATCTAAAATATTATAATATATTATCAATATTTTTATATATTGTATGAGGTATATACGGACAAAGGTCTGTTGATCAATATTTAAGATATAAAAAATATATTGAAACAATTTTTGGTAATAGAGTCTGATCAAAACTTAATACAATAAAAAAACTTTTAAAATAAGATCTTATACTGTAAAAACTTGATTTTTACTAATAAATCATCTTTATTCTTTTCTCCTTTGCTCATCCTAATCTAACGGCTCCGAGTGACGCCACCTCATCGCAGAGCCGTACTGGTTTGTCCCGTTCGTGTACCATGCTTGTCTGAACACGACTTGGCATACGACAGGAAACGCAGCGCACATACGGTGCGGTTGGCGCCAAATCCCACTTAGGTTGGTTGAGTCGCTGCGTAAGTCGGTACTTAATTTGCTCTCTGGATCCATTATGTTACCCTCCGACGGGATCAATGTTTTCGTCGTTCCAAAGAAAGCATGATGGGCGCGACGGGACGCGGCAGCTTTATTTATTGGTCTAATACGCAACAAAGACGCCGAGAGCTCGGAGGAACTCACTGTGCTGCCCACTCTTCCCAATACCCATGGCGATCTTGCGCGCCCACAGGGGCAAGCACAGGCCGAGAGCTCTCGTCGTTCCGCTGCTGGCGGTCTCAGCCGCTGTAGCCCTCGCGGTCATCTGGTTCCTGTTCTTCCCTCCGATGCTGACCTCCGGCTTCTCCCTTGCACCTCCAGCGGCCGCCTACGCGTCCGAGAGTGAGGGTTCGAGCGGGTTGGAACGGAAGTACTTGTACTGGGGCAGCCGGATCGATTGCCCCGGGAAGCATTGTGATTCCTGCGCTGGCCTGGGCCACCAGGAGTCCAGCCTCAGATGCGCCCTCGAGGAGGCTCTCTTCCTCCAAAGGTCGAATATTTTCCCCTTTTTTGTGGCTTTTTCTTCTGATTCTGACTACATTTGGGCTCTATGGCTCCTGTTTTGGATTTGCAGGTAGACATTGGTTTCATCTTCATTTTTTATATCAAGTGTGGTTTTCCTTTGTACATGTTAAAGTTTGCATTTTGTTGAGATTTTTGTGTTAAATATCTTTTTCTTATTTTTAAAATTTTCGAGAACATTATTGGTTTCTTGAGCTTCATGCCGGGTGCTTTTCCTCCAAGACAGTAATTTCCTTTTGAAGAATCGAAGTCAAGGAAATGTGGTACAATTGAAGTGCACATATTTCATGTTCTTGCTAGTTATTGTTCAGAAAGGTCGATTCCTCCTGCTGCTCTTCAAGTCTTTTGGTCTGTGTCTGTCGTTTTTTCTTCTTACTTACTTCCTCCTTATTTCCTGCATAAGTATTGGTAGTTTTGAATCTCTTTTTAACTTTTTGTGTTGAAAAAAGATTACTTCTTGGTCTTCTTTTCTTTCTTTTGGCAAATTTTCTGGTTTATTGAGCTTTATGCAGGAAACTCTTCCTTCGAGTCAAGGAAAATTTAATGAGTGCATTGCATTTGCTTGCAAGTTATTGTTAGAGAAAATGATTAGAGATTGCATAAGGCAGTATAAATTTGAAACATGGCAATCAGTTTGGATTTGGTATTGGTCTGAAATAATTGTTCTCCATCTTGCAGAGTGTTTGTAATGCCATCTAGAATGTGCATCAACCCATTACATAACAAGAAAGGGATCCTCCACCAGCACAGCAATACAAGTTCAGAGGAAAGGTGCGGCCGCATAAATTAACTAGCATATGCATAGCAGAAATTGGATTTATACCATAATGGTTTTTTAGCTTTTCATATCTCGATTGTGCTCACTTCTGATGTAGTTTGTGTTGTTACTCTATTCTTTAGTAATTAAGTTAGAATGTCAATTGAATGGATGATTGATCAGACGAAGTTTTAATTCATGACTTTGATTCTATGTACTCTATCCCATGTATGAGATGGAGCTGGCAGGATGCCTATGTCCATGTGTTTGTTAGACACTGTAGTAGTTCTAGTAACTCATTTTGAAATCCTTATCCGGCATTGTTCCATAGATATAAGGTGCTGCCTATTTTGTGGGTAGCCAGTTCAATTTAATTCTAAACTGACTATTACTTTGGACTTGTCAAGTGAACTATTCTAGGCTTCTTGAATCAAATTGAATTTTGAGATATAGTTTCTCTACTTCCTCAACTTTTGCATTAGTTTCCTGACCAGGAAAGTGGTCAATATGACAATCCAGGAGCCAGTTACTTATCCAAGCTAAAGAAATTTGCTCATCTGTTCATTCCTTTGTCTCTGAAATATGTTATCTAAGTCAATTTCCATTATAGTTGTTCACTGGCCTGAAGCTGTAACACTAATATTTAATAATGTTCACAAATCTAAAGTTGTAGTCACACATTTAATTGTTTGCTCATTTTTTCACTAGTGTATGCTCCAATTCCATTATTGATCAGTCAAAAAAGGGGATTTTTGGTAAAATTTTATGTATTTATCTTTAGTTCTGCATGTCCGGCGACGAGGTAGATTTTGAGATAATGCTATTTCAATGTATCATTATATCTTTACCTCTCTGAATAGACATGGTTGATAAAATGACTGATTGTGCTTCAAAATGGTTTTAGGTGGGCAGCAAATTCATGTCCAATGGACTCTTTGTATGATTTTGACCTCTTTTCAAGTAAGGTGCAAGTGATATTGGACAATTCAAAGATGTGGTATCGAATACTTTCAACAAGTATGAAATTAGAAGAGAGTGGGGTGGCACATGTTGAAGGAGTTAGCAGAGTTGATCTCAAAGAAAATACCCATTACTCAAATGTCTTGCTAATAAACCGCACCACAAATCCGTTAGCATGGTAATATTCCACGCTTTGGTTTCTCATCCTTTCTGCTTCTAGACCTTAGAAACATAGCTTATTATCCAATATGCTACCATGAAAATAAAGAAGATGCATAATCCATCCAGGTTTATGGAGTGCAAGGATCGAACTAATCGCAGCTCTGTTCTGCTGCCATATTCTTTTCTCCCCATGCTTGCTGCTAGGAAATTAAGAGAGGCAGCAGATAAGGTACTAATGCTTAAAATACTCTAGAAGTTGATGAAAAGCATTCAAATAACAAATGTTTGTTCAATAGTCTACATTCTCAGCAAATAAATATTCTTTCAGTTTAATTAAAATATCTGGTTAATATCTTGATGATATTTTCATTTTATGCTTTTCATGTATGACTTTAATTACAGCTAATATGCTCATGACTAAACTAATAATCTTACTGCTGTCGCTTCATCTACTTCCTAAGTATGTATTGTTCCTAAAATAACCCCTTCCTAAGTATCTATCCCACTCCTTAGTAACTATTTCTGTTACAAGATTTTTATTTTGCAAATTGTCACAATGATACTGTTCTTTAAGAACATGTTCTAAGCTGCATGCACAAACTAGTCATGTCTAAAAAATTTCTGACATTTGGTTCTACATGTCAAATATTTTGAGTATCTAATTGTGGATTGTATATAGTAATCTAAAGAGCCTCTTCGTACAGATTAAAGGTCTACTTGGTGATTATGATGCTATTCATGTTCGCCGAGGAGATAAAATAAAGACCAGAAAGGACCAATTTGGAGTTATTAGGACCCTCCATCCCCATCTTGATAGAGACACACGCCCTGAATTCATTCAACAGAGAATTGAAAAATGGATTCCAGCAGGGCGTACACTTTTTATCGCTTCAAATGAAAGGTCACCTGGCTTCTTTTCACCACTCTCTGCTAGGTATAAGATGCAATATTAAATTTTTTATTCATTTCTAGAAAAAGAGATTTACTTTTGACTTATCATGGCTGCTTGATTTATTATATTTATACCTTTTCGGAGTTGGGTAATATCAACAGTATAGTAATTGTCCACGTATGGCCAAGTCCATTTCAGATTTCTTAGCCTCTGTTTATCTTTTTAGCAATAACCCATGAAGATCTTGGCTATGATAACAGAAGCTCAGGTTATTCTTCTTGTATGGGAGATACTTTTTTGTTTCCTAAGCTAGTATTTTGCTGTTAACTCTATCAGTGAGTCTCATAAAACATATGCGACTGCCTATCAATGCATATCCACCTTACTGGTAAGCCACCAAGAAATGTACTTTTATCATGCACATATTTTGAATCTCATCCATGTAAAACTTTCTATAATCATATGACACCTTCATAAATGGCAAGCTTATCAAGAATACTCATTGGATTTAATTATTAGATTCTCTTATCAAATTTGAATTTTTAAAAAGAGTTGTTACAGTTGTTTTCTCAGTCGAATCATTTCAATTAATGGTCATCACCTTCAAAAAAAAAAAGTTGTTTATTTATGAAGTTGTTCTACAGCACCTATGATGCATGTTTTTCAGGTGTTAATAGATAATTGTTCTTAAGTTGGATACATGCAATATATATATATATATATATATATATATATATATATATATATATATATATATATATATATATATATATATATTTTATGAAGCTGGTCTGAGACACCTGTGGAAGTATTTTTCAGGTGTTATAATGAATTGTATTTTTGCCAAAAAAATTAATGCGTTTGAATCTATAAGAAAACTTGTAGATGTCCATTGAGCTCAGCTCTTTTCTTGGAAGGAGTGACTACAGTAAAGAATTTGCTGTTTCAATAAACATGTATTCATAGCTACTTTGTTTGTTTAAATCTCCTGTTTAAGAATCATTTCTATTTGGCTTCATTTACTCGATTCTTATTTCAGTTTAAACACAATACAGGTATAAGTTGGCATACTCATCCAATTTCAGTGACATTTTGGACCCAGTGATTGAGAACAATTATCAGCTCTTCATGGTAGAAAGGTTGGTTTTAGTAGGTGCCAGAACCTTTGTGAAGACCTTCAAGGTAGACGAGAAGGATCTCAGCCTGACCGATGACCCAAAGAAGAATGCCAAGCGCTGGCAGGTACCCATCTATACCATGGAGAGGGAAGGAAGATAATTGGAATACATCAAGAAATACTCATCCCATTTCCCTGCAGCAACAAATGAACTTGGACTTCAAATCCTATTCTTGGTTTTTTTGCCTTGTCCAGGCACAAAGATGGGGATGTCATTACATGATCCTGCTCTCAGATTTTGAATACGCTACTTGTGGGAAGACTAGAAAAACAAGTTCATTGTGTATTTTTCGGGAGGTGATGCATGGTGCTTTAGAAAACGAGAGAAATCAATATATTTGTCACCTTAATGGGTTTATTGTTCTGTGTATTAGTGTGTTTGTTACTCAAATATAAACATGATTGATGGCAAAAACACCTTGGTCTACGAGGAATTTGGTTTCCTTTCACATATTATGATGATTTAGGAGATGTTTAGATAAAAGTTTAATTGATTTAGGATATCTGTTTTAGATAAGTTTGTGATTGAGTTTTCATATGTTTATGTGACATGAGTCTAGACTATAAACAAGAGTGTGGTATCTTTTTTTGGGGTACCAACTGATATTAAGGGGTAGCTGCAGATGAGCTACAACGTTTTTTTATATTTCGAGTTATTATGGTTATGTTATTAGTGTTTGACTTTTTCTTGTTCGATTTTAATTTCGAACCATAATATCAGAGCCGCAATGGTGAACAACAAGACAGGTATTGTCATAAGATTTTTGTCATTGATAGTCTTAATTTTTAGAGAAGATAATTATTTGACATGGAGTAGGAAGATGAAAACTTGATTTAAAAGACAAGATTTTTGGGAGATTATTGAAGAATGTTATAATGTAGCAAAAGCCATTAGAGAAGATTAAAAAATGGATTTACATATTCTTTATTTTTTTCAAAGGATTTTCTTAAGTTTTTACTGCAACAAATTCTAAAGAGGCTTACGTATGCAATTTGGAATTGTACCGTTCGATACTACGGTACGTACCGGTCCGATGACATATTAGTACGTGGACCGTCCGTTACCAGATGGACCGTATTACAGTGTTATACTGTAGCAATACAATACTATAGTAAGAGGAAATCGTTCGATAAATCCTGAAATATCGTTCGGTACGCCTTTGTGTATCACTCGGTACGCCGGTATCATATCGTACCAAGCCAACCTCGAAACACTGGTACAATACAGTATTGTATACCTTGGATCAGACAATAAACATGAAGAATAGAATAAGAAAAACATGAAAAGTAATAATCAAGGTTACTACGAGAGGAATATTCATTATTATTCTTGTAAAAAAATGTTTGATCAGATCGAATGATTTTGTTATTTAAAAAGATAGTATCAAGTAACTAATTTTGTAGGCGGAGATGATAAATATAAAAAAAATTACATTTTGCAAGTTAATCTACTAATGATGCACCAAATCCATAGATAATGAGTTATATGACTCGATTAAGAAATAAGATTTTTGACATTTTAAAGTTCAGTTTAGAAGTTGATATCAGTCTTAAAGATGATGATATTATAGCATTGGATTGGATGATGATGATGAGTTATATGATGCAGATGCTAATCTACGTTTAAAATCCTCTTAGAATCAATGTTGAGTTGAAATATAGTGCTAGTGTTGAGTCAAATTTGAAAATGTATAATTTGTGATTTACAAGTATTAAATCTTACTGCTTTTGAAGAAAGTTCTAAATTAGTTCAGAGACCAAAGATGAAGGATTCATTATTTTTCCAAGAGATTTATTGATACATCTAATTAACATTCAAGCAACGTATTCATGCAAAGAAAGTTCTCTGAAGAACTCGATCTACAAGATAATGTTCAAAACATGAGTTTTAAGTTATTCTGATTCTATTATTAAGTATTTGACTTAATCGCCTCTGTCGTTTGATCCAAGTTACCCGACGGCTAATGAAAACACCTTGTCCGAATCTAGATGGTTTGGTTGGATATGTTACCCGAGTCCTATAGCTATGCAGGTAACAATCGTATTGAACTTAAGCCGGCAAACAAAAAAGAAAAGAGGGAATAACTGAGGTAAAAAGATCATTTCAGTATTCCAAAAATAGAAGGATATCAAAATTATTTTGTCGATCGTTTTCATGTCAATATAATTAACTATTAAGGATCTCAAATCTCAATATATTTTGACAGTGTACGCAAGCAACTTAATTGTCCCGGGCCTTCTGGCATACACTTGAGCTTCCTACGATGGTTGAGATGGAAGTGCATCACACTTTTTGAGTTCAATGCCTAATACCTATTTCCTTCTTCTTTATTTCCAACGATCGATTTGTTCCACTTCAGTCTCAGTTCTGTCAACAACCTGCACCATTAAATAAAGCTCGTATTCTATACAGCTAAACACTTTGCTAATCCCACTTCTTTATCCCTCGAGTTAACCCCCATCAAGTAAAATCGATATTGAGCAGCCAACGGAGCAGTAGACAAGGTTTTCGTCTTTCTATCAACCCAAGTTTGGCCAGCTTCATCTTACTCCATGACAAGACTCTCAATCATCGACCTTGTCACATATTCAGATATGCTTTGCATAGTTAGAATCTAACCAAAAAGCCACCCAAACTATACAGTGTGTGGCATATGCAATATTACATAACATAAATTTGTTTGAAGAATTCATAAGAAACAAATCAATGTCATCAACTAGCTAGCTATTGACGATATCACAAGGTGCAACAGAAGCTCACGCTGCCTACTAAAGTTCTGATTCAAGGTCGACATCGACATATACCTTCCCTTGAACAAGTCTTAATTTGATTCGTGATATAATCTTCGTTTGTTACAAGAGAAACACGGCAGTAGTTCCAATATTTGCACAATCTGCAAAACAACCAGAAACATAAAACTTCTGACACTTGAAAACACAAGCATTCACACAATGAGAAACACAGTTGTTCCATGGGGTTTCTCTTGACAGGCAGAATTCAATAAGCGGTACCTGTTCAATCTCATTCATGTAAACATCATGAATTTGTTATTCCTAAAAGGAGAAACTCAAGAAACACAACAAAAGCTTGTGCTGGAAAAATATTTCTCAATGCACCCCAACTTCATGATACAAACAAGCTAAATTAGAATTTTGGCTGCTCGCTCAATGTTGAAAGCTTGTGAACTGTATCAGCTAAAGATAAGATTGGAGATCGATTCTTCCAGCTTCTGAAAAGGTTCAGAAGTAGTTACTGGTATAAAATTGTTTCAGAAACTCAGATATTCCCTGGTCTTTTGTCCCCATGTCTTGCATAAGCCCTTCATGTCCAAGAACATATTGGCCAATTACATGGTGGCGCTGCTTTGAATGTGTAACTATGTTGCTAAGTTCCTCTGTTGCCTTGAAGAGAAGCAAATCAATAACCTGTTTTGGTAAATCAAAATAGATCAAGTACAAGTCAAAATATTGTTAAAATAAGTTGGTAATTATCTGAAAATTGACTGCTAGAGTATTAACAACTGTAGAAAAGAGGAAGCAAGGTAGTAAAGAATAGTACATTGAATAAATTCTAAGCACGAAGAAAAAACAATGAGGGTAAGTCGCCGGTCCAAAAAGAGATGAAATGAAAGGAGCTATTAAAGTTAGATTCATTTCGTGGACGTGCTCTTAAGACATGAAAAGAAGTTACAGTGATAACAAATTGGTCCAGTTACAGTGACTCACTCCTTTTCAATTTAGTTTCCTACTCAGAATGGTCACTTACTTCCATGGGAGTTTTCAAATACCATTCTAAAATAACACAATGCAGTAAAACTTGACCCATCCATGTGTTGGCATCGATAACGTGGCCCATAGCTATATGTTTCAATTGATGCCAATTTATACCAACTTGTATGGCAATCTTTGCTTCCATCGCCATTGTTATTCACCCAATTATACTGAAAAATAATTACATGGTGACACCCAAATGTCTAATTTAATATAGGAAGCAACCTAATTAAGTAATACAATATGTAGCATGATCCAAAATGACAAACCAACCAGAAATCGATACAACACAAATCAAATTAATGGAGCATCCCATACCCGCACATATACCAAATACCTTATTAGTGCAGTGAGTTATATAAGTGCTTCAATATGTATTAAGATATAAACAATAAATGAGCCAATCCTAATCACAAGCACCACAAACCATGCTAAGTAGTACATTATTTATTTTCGTGAAATATCCCCTATTCGCATCAACAACATGAGTTAAAACATTCCACTCCATGTTATCAAAGGCGCTAGGCACTAATAGATGCCAAGGGTCTGAAATGTTTGAGGCCAGGAGCTTGCCCGAGCCAAGTGAGGTGCTCATCAATATAAAAATTACAAAAAAATATTATTAGGGAGAAGACAATCATTTAAAAAAACAAGGCAATCCATGAGTTCCATATCATTTCATATTCAAGATATCACCACTAAAACACTGAATTACATTCATTTAACCATCTATAAAGCATTAAGGTACTAGATTGTCCAAATCTAATAACAAAACAAAAGAATAATATGATTCAAAATTCAGGAACCTAAAACTGCAGTGACAATTCAAAAATTCAAAAATCAGGATCCTAAAAGTAGAGTGCAATTGAAAATTCTTGCAGTGATAAATTTAGTAATTAACATAATTTATAAACTATATTAACAAGAATTAACTATTACATTATTGTTAATAAGCAATAACATAAATCTGAAGGGAAGGGGAATGAGAATAAGATGAGACTAGCAAAGAGTAGGGGAAGTTAGGGGAGGCGCATGAGAGCAAGAGAAGGTAGAGATAGGGGCTCAGAGGAGGGGGAGGCAGTGAGGCTGACAGAAGCAGATGGCATGGGCTAACAGCAGCAGGGGGTAGAGGATGGAGAAGGAGGGTGGGGGTTGCCGAGAAAAAGAAAGGCAGAGAAGGGGGGCTGCCGGGAGACTGAGAGAGAGGCATAGAGGACTGCCAAGAGAAAGAGAGAGGCGAAGAGGGCAGCCGAGAGAGAGAGGTAGAGAGGAAAGGTGGGGAAGGGAGCATATAGAGGCACGACAGAGAAAAGAGAGGGGGGTTGGGGACATGAATCATAGGGAAGATGAAGAGAGAAAGCGAGCGAGAAGGGGGAGGGGGGTCACTGCACTACCAGAGAGAGAGAGAGAAAGAGAGAGAGTAGGTAGGTACTGCCTGGAGAAGGTACCATCACTATCCTACAGGAGAGAGAAGTCACAGCCACACTGGGAGAACGTTGATCGTCGATCATCAGTCAACAATTGCCTTGCAAGCAAGAGGGTCATTTGATCGCCAACTGCCTTCCATGTAACAGGATCGGATGATTAGGGTTTTCCACCAAGAGAAGACGTCGAGGGTTGCTATCACATAAGGAGCGAGGGTAGCCTTATTTACCTAGTCAAACCTAATTGATTGAATTGGGTTAAAATCAGGCTGTGATCAAGTCCGAACATGTGCCCAAGCTCAAGTGCACACCTAGGGGATGCTCAAGTCAAATCACCTACCTGGGTTTGATTAGTCTCTCAGGCCTCGCCTCAACTAGGCGCCTAGGCAAGCACCCGAGCACCTAGTGACATCACTGACTCCAATTCCTATGTAACTAAAATTTAAAGCTACTAAATGTCTCTTCCTTAGTAGTGCATGTTTAGAGATGAGCTATAAAAAGATGACATTAACATCACACGTTGCAAGTGTCAATGGTGAATAATAGCTTTATTATAATCAACTTTATAATTCCATTAACAAATTCTACAAGAGCATTATCATGTGCAAATAAATTAGGCAAATGCTTAATTATAAAACCAAACATATGCCTTTTACAGTATCAAGGATCAACAATTATACAGAGTAGAAAATTATGATCATCGAAAGTGGATTTAAGCTACTCTAAACCACACAAATATATGCATATCTATGATTGTGTTCCTGTAGTTGTTTTCAAGAATCCTATGGGTGAAAAGGTAAATATTTGTTTTGGGTTAAGATGAACTAATGGCTTTTGCTAGAATTTTTCTTAACCGAATAGAACATTAGTTTTGTAGAAATCTGATGTCAATGCAATACATATAGTAGATTTCACGCAGAACTACAATATACTTCACCAAAGCAGTGAAACAAGCTGTTGATATTGAGACAACTCACTGACAAATTAGACATTCACTAGTGTGGTATATTACACTGAAACCCTATAAGAAACCAAATCAGAGACATTTTCATGATTACACCAAATTGGAAACAAACTAATCGCAAAGCAAATGCCATACAGACTGAGAGTAATACTTATCAGAAAAGTAGTACATGACCAGTTTAAACGGTATATTAATATTCACCTAGGGAAGGAAAATGTTCAGGAAATGCGTTAGACAAAAAAAAAAAATTTCTAATTCTTACATGAAACTACGTTGGCAGTATGCAGCAACATATCAGGTGGAATGCATTAGAAAAAAAAAAGTATCTTATTTCATTTAGAAAATTAATCATATACTGGCTTGAATGAGATGCAAAGATACTGTCACAAGGTTTTCAGAAAAGAATGATGCTTCAGGCAAATTCCAACAATATAAGAATGTTCAAAAAAGATAATTCTTCCTAAAACTTTTCACTGCCATCACCATAAAGCCATGGTGAAATTCCTGTCAAGTCAGATAATTCCCTAATTTCATAATTTTGCTGCTCAGAGTGGAACTCTAAATCAGCAAATTGCAACAATAATATAAACTTCTAAGTAGGTAACCTCCGCCATCCAATCGACTCAAAGATGAAATCTTTAGCAACTAGAATCAAGTCAGATAATTACCTAATTTCACAATTTTCCTGCACGAAGTGGGACTACAAATCAGCAAATTGCAACAATAATAAAAACTTCTAAGTAGGTAACCTCCGCCATCCATTCGACTCAAAGATTAAATCGTTAGCAACTATAATGCAGCAACATATCGCCATCCAATCGACTCAACGATGAAATCTTTAGCAACTAGAATGCAGCAACGTATCAAATACAGCGCAGAAAAACACAAGTATTTACGTTACTGTCCAGAATGAATATCGAACAGTTTAATAACCGTAAGAAAACTATTTCTTTTGACACAGGAGAAGAATGAAATGGAAAAAAAGGCAGTCGATACACATCTTGACGTTAAATAGGTCAAAAAGGATGAACCGAAATGGAAGAATTAGAGGAAGGAGAGATGGATGGGATACCTTGGGATTATTGATGTGGGCGTTCTTGCGGATCTGGGCGGAGATCGCGGAGCGGAGATGGGAGACGGTGACGACATCGTCGAGGTTGTAGATTTCCATGACGGAAGGGAGGGATCGGCAGGCCATCTTGAAGAATTCGAGCGTCCGCTTGCGAGCCTCCCCCACGCTCGCCGAGTTCGGAGGAACCTTCACCATCTTCAACGCCGCCAACGCCGACATGATCGCTTCTTTCTCCCCCGTCACCCCACTCCTCACCTATCGATGGATTTCCCCTATTGTGCTTTCGATCATCCCTTTGGAGAGAGACCGATCGGAAAACCTTTATAGAAGCAGGCCGAAAGCCCATAGACATTTCATTATAACTAGGCCGAAAGCCCAAAACAAATCATAAAATGAAATAGATCCCTATAATTTGGGAAAATTCCCTTTAAATTTGGTTTAGTGTATAAATTCCTAAATAAATAAAAATTTGTAAATATAAAATTGTAGAATGAAGGATGTATATGCAATATCCATGCATTTAGTGGGATAAGCATAAGCTAGAAGAAAATTAAATTGGGCAGTCTTATTATGCTATATTAACAAATTGATGAAATATGATCTACAAATTATATCAGAAAATAAAAAATTATCAAAAACTATAAATTAAATTTAAAAAAATTATCCTATTCATTTAAGGATTAATACAGTAAAGAGTTATTTCTAATTCATAACTATGATATTTCTTGATTTTGATCAATTAAATTTATATTCTAATCCGAAGAAGTTAATTTTGTAAAATTTTAAAAATATATATTTTTTCATTTCAATGACATTCTTGTCTTTATTATGGTCAATTCTATATCCTGATTATTTGGCAGGGTTGAAACGCAATTATGTTTTATTTTTTGTGTATATCAACTGAAGTGTTATATATCCTGATTATTTGGCAGGGTTGAAACTCAATTATGTTTTATTTTTTGTGTATATCAACTGAAGTGTTAGATTCGATTGATAATCATGCAAAATTATATTGGAGTTGTGTCTGATAAATATATATTCAATGTTTAAATTAGTATAAGCTTCGGGATGATTTGAAAATATAATGAAAGAATTATATGAGAGAGTTCTTCTAAGATGCACCTTGTAGAATTTTATAGTAAAAGAATTCTAATGGATAAACCAATGTGTTGTTTGACTAATTAAAAAAATATTTTGGTTCACCTCGACATGAGTCTCCATCCAACAAAGAAGTTCTCCATCCAAGAAAGAAGTTGTACCTCTATTTATCAAAGACTACTTCAACAATAATTTTCGTATTGATTTAGGAAGAGACTAATATATAGAGGATTTATATACTATACTAGTCATGTCCTAAAGGATAAAAAGTATCGTTATCCCAACTTTGAGAAGCTATCATTTGTCTTAATATTAGCTATATGAAAGCTCTACTTCTAAGTTATGTCCTCGAAGCTTCTATGTAACTTATATCATTTAATTTAGCTAACGTTTTTCTTATAATGCATTATCGAAACTAAGAGCTTCTATGTTATTAGGATCAAGAGCACTAAGAGGGGGGGGGAGGGTGAATTAGTGCAGCGGAAAACCAGAATACAAGCGTAAACTGAAATGCGACGTTCGTACGATAAAACCGGTTTACGTCTAGATGTCAATTTTGAAGATACTGAACTTTGAGATATGTTTTATAAATGCACAGAAGGCAGTTTGAAATCAAAACGTAAACTGAACTGTAATGATCGTATGACAAAGCCGATTTATGTCTAAACGCAGATTCGGAAAGTTCTGAACTTAGAAACTTGTTCGTAAAAGCGCAGAAGGCAGTAGCTATTTTAGGAGGTTTGTAGTAAAGATAAAATGCTCAAAGTAAATGCAAACCGAGATTTAGAGTGGTTCGATCAATCTTGACCTACTCTACTTTTGGCTTCTTCCACCGATGAGGTCACCGACGTCAACTAGAGGCCTTCCTTCAATAGGCGAAGGCCAACCACTCTCTTACAGTTTCACTCCTTTTGACGGGCTTAGGAGACAACCCTTACAGAAATTTTCTCTCATCTCTTTACAACTCAGAACTTGGAAGAAAAGAGGGAGAAGAACTTTTGGCCTTTACAACAATTTTGAGCTCTAAGAATCACAGAAAAAGATCAAGATTTCGGTGTATGTCTGTGTGTTTTCTGTGCTGAATGGGTGGGGTATTTATAGGCCCCAACCTAGTTCAAATTTGGAGCTCAAAACTGTCAATTCCCGGAATTCCGGGATCAGGCGGTTGCATCTCCTGACTGGAGCGGTTGCACCGCCTGGCAGAGCTCGAAGATTGAGCCTCTAGGCGGTGCCACCTCTGTCAGGGGCGGTTGCTAAGTATCTTATCGAAGATGATGCAACTATGACACTCGAATTCGTTTAGATGGGAGATATTATTAATTATCTCTAAACTAGATCCCTACCAATGGACGTATGGATAGCCCAAAAGTATTAAAGGTAATACTCATGGTCCTAACCAATTGTATAGAATATCACTCACTCAACCATACCTGCAACGTTTAGACCCAAAGGATGCCATCCAAATTATATTTTACTAATATAATTTGAAAATGACCGTTAGTTACTGGCTTCAAAATAATGAAAACGCTTGATAGTCAAAGTATAATATTTTACTAATATAAAAGTTGAACTATTAGCAACTATAATAGAAAGATAAGTTTAGGAATTCATTTGTAATAGTATAACCTCTTAGTTCAACGTTCCAAAGGTCCTCATCACCTACTCAATTTAATAACTCTAAATTTAAAAAGTTTTATGATTTCTTTGACATATCATTTTAGTTTAGCTTCATGATAAACTTTTTAACTATGCTATACTAAAAGTATTAAAGAAACAGGTGATCAAAGCAGCATCATTTCCTCACATATCCTCTTAACAATTAAAACTAAAAGTTACAATGAAACCAATGACTCGGAGTAAATCTTTACCTAAATAAATGATGGGACTAAATAAGAGCTCACCTTTAACACTTGTCCTACAAGTACTTTATGGTAAAACATTATAACTAAAAGGTTTGACATGAAGGTGGGGGACCTAGTTTTATATGAGGTTGATGTTAGTAACCCCACTTACGCTCAAGGAAAGCTTCCCATAATAAGAAAGGATCTTATTGAGTCTCGAAAGAAGTTCTAATGAAAATTTTCTATCTCAGGGAGTTTAAACATCTCACAAAACTTAGAATATTATGCATTTCATAAGGTATTATCCTTAAGAGAAATTCAAGCTTAAAAAATATTAAACACTAGACAATCATACTTGTAAAAGAAAAGACTATACTTTTCGTTCAACAAAATTATTTGCATAATAGTTGGAATCCCCATGTAAGGCTGAAAATAAAAAAGGAAAGGACCTCCCTAATGGCTAAAACAGAAGAAGAAGAAGAATAATAATAATGGCTAAACAAAATAAAATGTGGAAAGACAGTTCAAGTTATAGGATCAACATCGAACGTGCGCACCTTTATGCCATCAATCATAGTAACGATCATCGATGTTGTGGTGGGTTCAATGTGTGTTGTTCCTTTAATGATAGTAGATTCTTTAGTTGTTGTTAGAACTTGGTAATGGGTCCCCAATGAACTTCATGACACTCTTAATGGTTTCTTCAACCTTTACCCTTGTCTCTGTAGCTGCTGCTGTCAGTAGTCTTTCGATCTCTTCTCCTAGTTTGACCACTTCTTGATCGATAGTCATCAAACCTAAAGACTCACTACAATTGTGAAACTCATTATTTTCCACTAGTGTGACTTGATTGTAAGAAGAACACTGATCACATGCTTCCTCAAGAACTACTAAGCTTCTATGGTCATGAATAACTCGGGTGATCACTAGGCGATACCCATAATTGGAAGTGTCAAAGTCCACTATAGTAATTCACAAAGTAAATTTTCTTAGATGCCTTATACTTGGTAATCTTGTCGGCCTTATATTAAAGTTGAAGGACTTAATAATCTAAAATCTATTCTTCTTATGATCTTAAACCTTATTCCTATTTTTCATTCACTATAATTACATTACTACAATAAAATTCTATAAAAGGAAACTCAAATAATAAAATGAGCAAACATATAAAAATCAAATAAAAGTATGATTAGATTATTATTATATTTTATGTTAAGATTATTAATAATCTAATTAACTACCTTATTAAAATATTAAATAGGATTAAAGTCCTTGTGTCATTAAGATAAAATTTTCTAAAGAAAATTCAATGTGATAATAGTAAGCTGATTGATTAGTTAAGAAGCACATAGGTGAGCAAATAGAGAATTTATTTCTAACTCAATCTCTACAGTGATTATAGAAAGAGCATAACTTTAAATGATAATTTTTACGAGATAATAGTAAGCTGATTGATTAGTTAAGAAGCACGTTGATGAGCAAATAGAGAATTTATTTCTAACTCTATCTCTACAGTGATTATAGTAAGAGCATAACTTTAAATGATAATTTTTAGGAGATATGATTATATACAGATCTCTCCAATAAGAGAGATTTCATATATTGTCACAACTCGGAATCTATATAATTGTTTCATGAATAAATAAAATACTCATGTATTATCACTAACATACAATAAAATATTTATTCTATATTTTTTATTGGATGCTTACTTTCGCTAAATAAGATAGGTCTTCGAAAAGATAGGAATTGACTGTAAAGTAAATGCAACTGTTAGAATTCACTTTCTTAGTTATCTGTTCTTTATTTATCTGTTAGAATTCACTTTCCTCCCGCTACGTTGCAATGGATGTTGTTGACAGTATTCACCGACAACATCGAGATAAACTGGTGTTTCCTGCATAATTTATGATTCCTGCCACCAACAATCACTTCGTCAAGTAAATATTTATCTTTGAGTTGACCGACTGGGTCATTGTTTATCCTCAAATTCATGGATCAAGATTTACAAGGGGAGCGACCTTGAATGGATCTTTGAGGTGATTCCCTCTATTTGCCATCAGAGAAGAAGAATGGCTGGTGTCACATCACAGGCAGCGGCGGTGTTCTCCCTGGTGAATGAAGTCTTTAACCGGTCCATCAATTTGATCGTCGCGGAACTCCGGTTGCAGTTGAATGCGAGAGCCGAGCTGAACAATCTGCAGAGAACACTGTTGAGGACTCACTCTCTGCTCGAGGAGGCAAAGGCGAGGCGGATGACTGACAAGTCTCTCGTGCTGTGGCTGATGGAGCTCAAGGAATGGGCCTACGACGCCGACGACATCCTCGACGAGTACGAGGCCGCAGCAATCCGACTGAAGGTAACTCGCTCGACCTTCAAACGTCTTATCGATCATGTGATTATAAATGTTCCATTAGCGCACAAAGTAGCAGACGTCAGGAAAAGGTTGAACGGGGTCACTCTTGAGAGGGAGCTAAATCTGGGTGCGCTGGAAGGGTCGCAGCCGCTTGATGCCACGAAAAGAGGTGTGACCACTTCTCTTCTGACTGAATCTTGTATTGTCGGGCGAGCTCAAGATAAGGAGAATTTGATTCGGTTGCTGTTGGAGCCCATCGATGGGGCGGTTCCTGTTGTTCCTATAGTTGGATTAGGAGGGGCAGGGAAGACGACTCTGTCTCAGCTTATCTTTAATGACAAGAGAGTGGAGGAGCATTTCCCATTGAGAATGTGGGTGTGTGTGTCTGACGATTTTGATGTGAAGAGAATTACTAGAGAGATCACAGAGTACGCCACTAACGGAAGGTTGATGGATCTCACCAACTTGAATATGCTTCAAGTTAATCTGAAAGAGGAGATAAGGGGGACGACATTTTTGCTTGTGCTGGATGATGTGTGGAACGAAGACCCCGTGAAGTGGGAAAGCCTGTTAGCCCCATTAGATGCCGGAGGACGGGGAAGCGTGGTCATTGTGACGACACAGAGCAAAAAGGTCGCCGATATCACCGGCACGATGGAGCCATACGTTCTCGAGGAGTTAACGGAGGATGACAGTTGGTCACTCATCGAGAGTCACTCCTTCAGGGAGGCGAGCTGCTCTAGTACAAATCCTAGAATGGAAGAGATCGGGAGGAAGATAGCCAAGAAGATCAGTGGCCTACCTTACGGAGCAACAGCAATGGGGAGATATCTAAGATCTAAGCACGGAGAAAGCAGCTGGAGAGAAGTCTTGGAAGCTGAGACTTGGGAGATGCCACCGGCTGCAAGTGATGTGTTATCCGCTCTAAAGAGAAGTTACGACAATCTACCCCCTCAGCTGAAGCTCTGTTTTGCCTTCTGTGCTCTGTTTCCAAAGGGCTACAGGTTTCGAAAGGATACACTGATCCACATGTGGATAGCTCAAAATTTGATTCAATCAACAGAGTCGAAAAGATCGGAGGACATGGCAGAAGAATGCTTTGATGATTTGGTGTGCAGATTCTTCTTTCGGTACTCCTGGGGAAACTATGTGATGAATGACTCAGTCCATGACCTCGCTCGATGGGTTTCATTGGATGAATATTTTCGAGCAGATGAAGACTCACCATTGCATATTTCAAAGCCAATTCGTCATTTGTCATGGTGCATTGAAAGTATAACCAATGTTCTTGAGGATAATAACACTGGTGGAGATGCTGTCAACCCGCTCAGCAGTTTGCGCACTCTCCTTTTCTTAGGCCAATCTGAGTTCCGGTCGTATCGTCTTCTTGAAACAATGTTCAGGATGTTGAGCCGAATCCGTGTTTTGGATTTCAGCAACTGTTTCATAAGAAAGTTGCCTTCTTCGGTTGGAAATCTGAAACATCTGCGTTACCTGGGCCTGTCTAATACGAGAATTCAAAGGTTGCCGGAGTCTGTAACACGTCTTTGCCTCCTTCAGACATTGCTACTAGAGGGCTGTGAACTGTGCAGGTTACCAAGAAGCATGAGCAGGCTCGTCAAACTGAGGCAGCTCAAAGCAAATCCAGATGTAGTTGCCGACATAGCCAAAGTCGGGAGATTGATCGAACTTCAAGAGCTGAAAGCCTATAATGTTGACAAGAAAAAAGGACATGGGATTGCAGAGCTAAGTGCAATGAATCAGCTTCACGGTGGTCTTTCCATTAGAAACCTTCAAAATGTAGAGAAAACGCAAGAGTCTCGGAAGGCGAGGTTGGACGAGAAACAGAAGCTTAAACTCTTGGAACTGAGATGGGCTGACGGTAGGGGTGCCGGAGAATGTGATCGTGACAGGAAAGTTCTTGAAGGCCTCCGACCACATCCAAACCTGAGAGAATTGAGTATCAAATACTACGGAGGCACTTCATCTCCGAGTTGGATGACGGATCAGTATCTGCCCAACATGGAAACGATTCGCCTGCGTAGCTGCGCAAGGTTGACGGAACTCCCATGTCTCGGTCAGCTGCATCTCCTTAGACATTTGCACATCGATGGGATGTCCCAAGTGAGACAAATCAATCTGCAATTTTATGGCACCGGAGAAGTTTCAGGTTTTCCATTGCTGGAGCTCCTCAACATATGTCGCATGCCCAGACTGGAGGAATGGTCGGAACCACGGAGAAACTGTTGCTACTTCCCTCGCCTCCATAAACTGCTGATCGAGGATTGTCCCAGGCTCAGGAATCTGCCCTCCCTCCCACCAACACTGGAAGAACTAAGGATATCAAGAACAGGACTAGTTGATCTTCCAGGATTCCATGGAAACGGTGATGTGACGACGAATATTTCCCTTTCTTCTTTGCATGTTTCGGAGTGTCGAGAACTGAGATCCCTAAGCGAAGGATTGTTGCAGCACCACCTCGTCGCGCTCAAGACAGCGGCATTTACCGATTGTGATTCTCTTGAATTTTTGCCGGCGGAAGGATTCAGAACAGCCATTTCACTTGAATCATTGATAATGACTAATTGTCCACTGCCTAGCAGTTTTCTTTTGCCTTCCTCTCTCGAGCATCTAAAGTTGCAACCATGCCTCTATCCAAACAACAATGAGGATTCACTGTCAACATGCTTCGAGAACCTCACATCTCTTTCCTTCTTGGACATCAAAGATTGTCCAAATCTGTCATCATTTCCACCGGGTCCTCAATGTCAGCTATCAGCACTCCAACATTTGTCCCTCGTCAATTGCCAGAGGCTACAATCTATTGGCTTCCAGGCACTCACCTCCCTCGAAAGCTTGACAATTCAGAACTGCCCTCGCCTCACCATGTCACACAGTTTGGTTGAGGTGAATAACTCTTCCGATACAGGGCTCGCGTTTAATATCACTCGATGGATGCGCAGACGAACAGGTGACGACGGCTTGATGCTCAGACACCGAGTACAAAATGATTCATTTTTCGGGGGACTTCTGCAACACCTCACCTTCCTCCAGTTTCTAAAGATCTGCCAGTGTCCACAACTCGTAACCTTCACCGGCGAAGAGGAAGAGAAGTGGAGAAACCTTACTTCTCTTCAAATTCTGCACATCGTTGATTGTCCAAACCTGGAGGTACTGCCTGCAAACTTGCAAAGCCTCTGCTCCCTCAGCACCTTGTACATCGTCAGATGCCCAAGAATCCATGCGTTTCCTCGCGGAGGTGTCAGCATGTCCCTGGCACATTTGGTCATCCATGAATGCCCTCAGCTGTGTCAGCGATGTCATCCACGAGGAGGTGATGATTGGCCCTTAATAGCTAATGTACCAAGAATATGTCTTGGAAGGACTCATCCATGACGCTGTAGCACCACCTGAAGCAACCTTATGTCATTCCTAGAGGTGCAAGTGCTTCTGCTGGTAATGCTACGAACTCTCTCGACTCTGCTGCTTCCTCTGAATAGATTTTTCTCAAGCATGCCTCGTAATCTTAGTATCTTCTCTTTAATAAATTGCAATTCATTAGTGCTAAGTGAGCAAACAAACCCTTCCTGAGATCTGCTATGACTCATTTTTCATTACTTCCTTCTCCTTTGACCTTTTCTTATTAATATGATGTAGGAAGGAGTTCAGGTTGTAATCGGTTTATCAACCAAATGGATGTTCATACCAACCAAGTTCAAAAGAAATTTGTCATACATTCTACTTCCTCATCTCTTCGACTTTTATTATGTATAGAGATCTTCCTCCTCCCAGAGACTCTGCATTTTTCGGAATCAGTTGAGAAGATGCTTCAGCAACATCCAGCTTGTGTTCTAATTTTCTTCCTCCTCCTAGAAATGATGTGGGCTCCTGTCTCTTTTTGCAGGTTGTAGCTTTTTTGAAGAGAAGGTAGTCTATGTATGGAGATGTTTGCGATGCTTCAAGGACTTCGATTGGCTGCTGCTGGTGCTGGATTGAGGAACATTGCCATTGAATCTGATTCAGTGGAGGTCGCTAAAACACTTAATAAGGAATCTGATCCTTCTTGGAACCAAACCAAATCAACTTAGTACGTTGTATTTTGATCTCCTTCGAGAGCATTGTAGCTGTTCCATGTGTATAGGAAAAGGAATGGATGTGTTGATTGGTTGGCTGGCCGGATGTGGTTAACTAAAATCCTTTTTCTTTTTTTTTGTAGAGAGGCCACTGATCTGATCCTCTTGTTACTTTTTTGCGTGTTGATTCATTCATCGTTGGCTGTATTCGTCTCTTTAATTAATATATAATTTTTTTTGGAAAAAAAGAAAAGCTTAGCCATGAACATCAGAATCTAGTTAGGACTTTCTTGCAGTAGACAGTTTATTTTGTTGTACATCAAGAGCCTACCGTTGCTACTGCCGGTGGCTGCAGGCGCTCGCTGATGGATAAGAACATGTAAGATAAGATGATCGAACGAAGAGTTTTCATACCGCCTTCAACTGCGGCCTCGCGCTCGTCGAGAATGTTGTCAGCGTCGTATGGCACCTTCAGATTTCTGGAGACTTGTCTTGCATCTGCCTCTCCTTTGCTTTCCTCAAACAGGGAGGGAGCGAGCCCTCATCGGTATTCTCTGAAGCCACACAGGAAATTTTGCTTGCTCTTTAACAGTAAAAAGCTTGGAGCTTCCGGGCAGCATCAGGTGTGCTTTCAAGATTCATTCCCACAGTCACCAAGTGGTCTTCGTCTATTGCGGTCATCATCATCTATCTATGATGCCTACGATGACATGAACAAACACCAAAATAGAGGTGCCCTTCTCCAAGTGTCTAGTTTACCTCTCAACACGAGATTCTGTCTCGACTTCCCCCAAGTATATTTGACCTGCATATGAATAATGATTAAGATAGATTTTGTTCTTAGTTGGTGGCTGGAATATAAGTATTAGAAACACATTGATTAGGTGATCATGATCTTGGAACTGGGGTTATGGCCACTCAAACCAACCATTCATTTTTAGCTAAAATTAATGAACACGAAGTGCTTTATATAGTTAGATTGGCACATAATCAATTTCATGCATATAATGCTAAAGAAACATGATAAAAGAAACTCCAAGTAGAATTTTGTTAATTCATCATTAACCTTCTCTTTTGAGATTTAGGAAGTTTAGCACCGGTTTATCATAATAGCCGCCAGACATATTGCCCCTACATTTCACGATAAAAGACCAATATATAAATAGCATATAAAATAACACGTCGATGCCACAACAGCCCAGGAAAAGAAAATTTTGAGCTGCCACAAAGATATCAAAATCTCATCACAAACTGAAGATTTGAACTGGCCAACTGTGCTTCCGGTCATCCGAGCTGATGCCTGAAATCTCCAGTGATATGTCTATGCTGCGGTGTTCTGAGGACCGAGCAATGCTGACGCGGGCTCTGATCCTAACAGCGGGGCTCTCTTCTGTGCCAACTGCTGCCGTAGTGCTGACAAAAGCATCAGAAGATGTCATAGTGATTGGTTCTCGAAATGTCAAGATGGTCTGAGACCAGTGAGTCCATGGAGTGTAAGGTGAAGTAGAGAGAATGGTAGGCATCTCCTTGCAGAATCTGTTGGTGAAACCAGTATCAAACCACAGCACAATCCCATAGCAAGGACATGTTCTAGATGTTGCATTGTTAGCAGGATCTGTTCTCAGTTTCAACTCGAAGATTGCTGTGAAATCCATCTCATCTATCTTCATGGTGGCCAGATCAATGGACTGAAATTTACAATGCAATTGAAAAAGCTGTATTAGCAGCTACTAACAAAGATGAACAGTTCAATAGTATCCAGGCAAACTATTAAATGATAAAGGGTGTTTAGAAACATAATTTATCTCTTATTGTAATGATCTTCCTCTTATCAGATCCTTAAATGAACTGCATTGCAAAGCCCGGTAAATCATTGACAAAAACATTATGAGGTGTCAAATACTTTTAAGCAGAACAACACTCGACAAAGTCCAAATTCTGTCTATTTTGAATGATTCATGCATAACTCAATCAGGTGATGGTATGGTGTTGCAAGACATTAGTGCTAGATGTATCATAAATAGTTTTGTAAGGTAGAATAGTTAGCTTGAAGAAGGGTGTGAAATATTTTTCAACTTTTCTTGCATGCTCATTCCTTCAGAGGCCACACAGAATATATTGATTAAACTAAAAGTGTGCTTCTAAAACTGCTGATGAGAGTTAGTAGAGGCTGAATTATGTAAAAGTTCAACTTGGACTTACATGGATAACTTCTGATTCCGTCATGATATCCCGACTGTCTATTGCATCGACAATAGGAACACAGGAAGCATCCTCCATAACTTCCTTGCTAATGCAAGACATGTTAAAACCATATACATTTTCCCAGAAAGGAATGCTTGTTCCACCTCTTCCAAATCCAGCTGCAAACTACGAAAGAAAAAAATATAACAGCTCAACTCAAATATCTTAAAATTGAATAAAAAATTGTTGGTTAAGATAATGCACTATTGCAGCCTTACTAAGGTTGCAGTATCTGGGAGAATGGCACCATCAGGCTTCAACCATCTATCACGTGCATAGAGAACTGAACTGAGCATGGATTCATATAATAGGCAATAACCCATCCACTCGCTGACTAGTACATCAACACTATTAGGTGGAATATATATGTATTTGTCAAGCTCTTCAACCATACATTGCACCACATTTATTACTCCAGAATGCTGCTCTTCACCTTTCATGCTGTCCTCTGACAATAGGCCATTATCCCTAGCTATCTGCAGTAACCAAGCAATAGAATAATCAAAGGCAAAACTAGTCTACCAAAAAGAACACTCAAGTTAAAATAACAAGTTACCTGAGTTGCGACAGCAGCCATCTTCGAGCTTGCTTCAACAGCAATTACCTTTGACGCCCCACCCTGAGCTGCAAAAAGACTAAAAGAAGAAACACAAGGTAAACAATAAAACTATTACACAGTAATAGATACAAAGTAATAAGGCAGATTCTCAAATATTTCAGAGAGATCAACCCCATCACATATACAACAATCAGTAATAAATCTAAAGCCAATAAAATCAAAATATGGATAAATACAGCACAACATAAACCTAAAATTTATTCCATGTAAATTCATGACAAATAATTTAAACTTTGTTGCTATTTGCGAAATCCATTGCAACCAGTTTATATTTATCATTTTTTATTATCACTGACCAAATGCTTCATTATGGGCCAAATTAAGCATGTAACTCATAAGCATACCACCTCATGTGTTTGCTTTATGGGGATCCCCATCATAAATGACATGCTTTGGAAGACTTCGAGACCAAAATTTTATCTACCATCGGCTAACCACCAGACATCACTATACACTAGTATTATGATATTTTGAATATAACTGTTCCCATAATTTGAACAAAGTTTGACCTTGCTAGGGAGGGAGGGAACCAGCTGTTTTCCACAGGAGAGAAGGCTCTGGTTCCCATCCAAGACAAGATTGGAATGGCATTTGAGGACTAGAAGATTTTCCAATCGTGGCAGAAATTTTGCCTCTCTTTACGTGGTAGGATATGGAACATGACAAATTGAGCTTTCAGGTTTGGAACAGCAGTGGCGATCACATGTGAATGACATGGAATTGTTATGCTGGGGAAAATGCACATGAACATTGCTGAAAATAAGTGTGACAGTAATAAACTTTAATAAGCAGAAAAGGTATACTGAAGTAACCTAGCAATAATCAACTTTGATTTTCAGTCATTCTTCATTTCACTATTCAGCAAAAAAAAAAAAGTATTGTGGGATAGCCAATTAAAACTAGAAAGAGCAAGGTAATCATGGTTACCTTAAGATTCCTGTGCCGCAACCAACATCCAAAACAGTAGCTCCGTTAATAAGAGATGGGTTATTTAAAAGTGCTCCTCTATAAGCATCCGTTCTTACCTGAATGTTGATATTGCATTAAATATTTTAAAACATAGACAACAACAAGGAAAATGATCATACAAAATAATTAAAGCACTTAAGGTCCTATTTTGACAAGAGGTTGAATTATTCTTCTCCTAATAAAGGGTTAACGAAGAACATAGACAACTGCAAAATAACGCACCTTGTCACTAAGCATCTCCCTATGTATACCAAAAGAGCCATAAGAACCAAAGTACTTCTCATTTACATTTTTTATTTTCCTTGCAACAACATTTGCAAGAGACACCCTTAATTGCTTATCTTTCAGCTTCTGATCACACGGCCTAAGAATCATGCCGTTGGTCATCATTCCCTGAGAAATTTTATCCATGCTGTCTAGAGATGCCTCTGTATTTCCAGTGTCCTTAAAAACATCAGACATGGGAGAATCACCATTTATCATGCTTTGACCATCATTACAAAGTTTGGGTAGTTCCTCACTGGTCATTAGCTCTCTCATCGTTTCTTCATCTACTGCAGGAGGATCTTCTTCCTCATCTTCATCACCAGCAAAACTATGCAGAAGTGGATCATCTACCATATATGGTTTTAAATACAAGTCATCCTCCCAGAAAAATTTTCCATCCTGTTCAAAATTAGAAGCTGGATGTAAATGGTTCTGAAGATCTCTGCTACACTGTAAGGTAAGTCCGCAACACCAACATTTGTTTTCTGCAACCTGGAAAACAGAACATATAGAAGTTGTTAGTGTCGAAACTTTTCTTTGCATTACCCTAGTTGTTCAATTAAAGTGCAGCGCAAATCTTCTCGAGCATATTGTCAGCATCAATCTTTCTTTTTTATGCTGTATTACTCATAACTAAAAGACCGAAAAAGATTATTAGCGCAACCGAAACTAAAAGGAATTGCCACTGACAGGTTGTGACAATTTCCATGAAGCGGCCAATAAATTACAGAATCAAATACTTGCCGAACAACAATTCACCAGAACCATTTTGACACATGTATAATCCCGGAATACAAAAACAAGACATTAAAACATCATAGTTTTAAAGATTGCAAAAGAAAATCCAACATCAAAAGCAATCAACAGAAGATTGGCTACCCACCCGAGACCTCACATAGTTGATAAGCTTGAAGGAGCCATAGAAATCTAAGCCCAACTCACGAACAACGTGGTGGAAATCAAAGGAGTGCTCGGATCGGCAGTGGTCGAACAAAATCTCCGCGGAGCCAAATCTCGAGCTACAGAACAAGCAGAGGCAACGGGAGGAAGATTCCTCCTCCTCCTCCGACTGCCAGTCATCCCATTCTTCTTCCATCTGCTCCTCATCCTCCTCTTCCTCTTCGTCCCTTTCGTATTCTTCTACTCGTTTGGTCTCCATCACTTCTTTCCTCCGAAAGCCGCCTTCTAATCTAAAACCCTAGAGACGCTGAAAAGGCCTCTAAAATAGCACGAAACCGGGATATCTATTGCTGCGATCATCAAAGTATATAACATGCGTTATAATGAAATATCGTAATTCGGCCGAATTTTTGGTGCAGACATCAAGTAAAATAACGGCCGCTATTTAACTTAATATTTGAGCTCACCCTCACTGTAATATTCCTTTGAATTGATGATTTATATTTGTTAACATAGATGAGATTGATACCTTTCATAATATAGTTGGATGGTTTGAAAGATATTTGGATCAAAACGAACTATCAACTTATTATACTTTGGCTTAATAACCCAACTTCCTCAAATTCGAAATATTTTGATCAACATAAAAACTCAACTAAAAATTGTCAACGTAATATCTTCATCTTACATTACTCATAACACAGATAGGAAAGTTGGTCAACTTGATGCGTTATAGAATGATCTTCCAGACGTGTGGTTGTGATTTCTTACCCAATTTTGTTTAAACATATTTAAAGATGAATAGATGATTTATATATATTTTAAAGATAATAGCCACTATAATGATGGATCCGTTATAACCTGTTATGTCATACTCCGTTACAAACCCGATATATGGATCCGTTATTAAAAATGACCAGCGGCCGAAACCCCGTAGAGGGCGAGGGCGGTGGGCGTGAGCTTAAGCGACAGATGTTGATGTTGTATGCCGCTTGCAGCCAGCGGTTATCCTCTTCTCTCATGGCCACCAAACCTCAACGCCTCCATCAGAGTTAGTACCTCCTTGAAGCCCATGGGACGTACCGTGCCCTAATCGACCAAATCCGCCTGTTTGACGAGATTGTCTGCGTTCTTTTTCCCTTCTGATTGCAGTTGCTAGCGGCGCGTCGATCCTGGGTTCCGGAAAGAAGCCGAGGGCGATGACGACGTCGACGGCAACATCTGACTCGCCCATGAGGGAGGAGTTCGCCAAATACACCGATTACCTCAACCAGCTGGTATGGTTTCCATTGTCTCTTTGCTTCCCATTCATTCTGTTTTGCGATGGTACATAGCACTATGAAAACAAAATGGGTTTAGTTCTTGAGATGTTTGGAGTCTAAAATGGAAATGCAGTACGAAGAAGTCGGGAGGCTAACGAATGTCGTCGATCCTAAGGACACTACGATTCTCCTACGTAAAAAAAATACTTGTTTTAAAAGGACACAGGTTGATATTCATTTTCTGGCCTAATATTCAGCCAAAGTTTTACACTTTCTCTTACTATTGGTTGAAAATATAGATGCCTAGTTAAAATAATTTGGTTCTCTCCTAGCTATTCTTTGCTACAGAATCTGAATATTCGTTATTAATTCAATGCTGGACCTTAATATGGGGCAGGTGCTGTAGTGCATGGTGTTGAAATTAAGATTAGATCATGTTAGTATGCGCTGCACAGTGCACATGGTCAGAACTTGAACTGGACAACGAAGATCAAGTAGCTCTTTTTTATTTTTGTTGTGGAGTTGGACTGGAGCAATAAGTTGAGTCAGGCTTGTTAGGTCGAATTAGTTTTTTCTTACTTTTTTTTATTTTACATTTCTGTATGATTTTCCAATAAGCTATTTACTAGCTGTTTTCTTCCCTCAGTTGTATGTTTCATAAATTTAACATGTGGTGGGGTGAAACCTCTCTTGCCTGGAAGCAGTAGCTCTTACTAGGACATTATTAGGTCTGTAAAGTTGCCTAGCGTGGTGTACCAAGAGCATTTTGATCACTTGGTGATCATCGAAGCTAGGAAATAGGTTGACCTACTTGCATGTGTTTCAAGAATCAAAGTTAACTATTAATCTAGCTCTTTATCATTGACTAGCTGCCATTTGGTACAATTTTCATGCTCAGTGAATTTCTCAAAGCAATCTTTTAGTCAGCAGATGTGTTGGTCTATGTGGCTTTGTATTTTTTGCTTGTGACATAGTTTGAGTTGTAGATATATTGTTGAGATTGTCCTTTAAGATTTGTTTCATTGGCATTGTAGAATGACAAACGGGAGAGAGTTGTCAAGGCTAGTCGTGATGTGACAATGAACAGCAAAAAGGTCATATTTCAGGTGCATAGGTAAGATATGTAACAGATTTATGACTTCTATTACCTGTACAGCAGATTCTACATCTATGGATTTATGATAATACTTGTTATGATTCAATGCTTCATGTTTGTTTTGGCAAGCAACATGTTTGATAAAAGTTCAAACTCATAGGGCCAGCTATTACTTAAGTCATTTTTTTATGGACCATCAACAATAATTCAGTGGAGTCTGTACTGACATATGTACTTGTCAGATGCTGAGAGGAGCATAATAGTCAAAATAACTAACTAGCTAGTAACAATATAAAATTAATATCCCTTTAATTTGATTGAGTTTTGTTCTTATTTTACAGCTTATATATGACTCTCATGATTGTATTTACTTGTCAGTTATACCTCATTATCCTCCATGGCTGTAACTCTCAGACGATGCTTATTTATGTTGGGGAGTCTAAGGAAATTACCTTCCTATGTGGCTGCTTCATGATCTTCTGCTATGTGTCATGACCCTTGTATTTTTTGTGCATGCTTTTTATTTTTATTGTTTTTTTCTTTTCATCTAACTACAAACAGAAGTGCTTTGTAATTATCATCCTCCATTTTTTTTATATGATTTTGATCCTATTGCTTCTCTTTTTGTCAGAATGAGTAAAGGCAATAGAGAAGATGTGTTGGCGAAGGCAGAAAATGATCTTGCTGCTGTGACTGATCAATATATGTCAAAACTAGTGAAGGAGTTGGATGGGACTGATTTTTGGAAGCTTAGACGTGCCTATACATTTGCTGTTAGCTTCTGTGTGCCCTTTTGTTTTGGTCATTTTGTGATCATCTCTTAATGCTTACATTTTGTAGGTCCAAGAGTATGTTGAAGCTGCAACACTTTGTAGATTTTGCAAGGCTGGAACACTACTTAATCTTGCTGAGATTAATGCTTCTTTGCTTTCTCTTAGTGACGAGTCTCTTGAGCCTTTACAAATAAATGTTCTCGACTACCTCCTGGGGGTTAGTTCTAGTTTGTCTTAACAGTTTCAACTTTCACTCATGTATCTACCAAAATTCTTGGTGACAAAGGGCATCTTAGACTTTATCTATTTTCTTTTAGCTTGCAGATTTGACTGGGGAGCTTATGAGACTAGCCATTGGTCGTATTTCAGATGGAGAGGTTGAATATGCTGAGAAGATTTGTAGATTTGTACGGGACATATACAGGGAGTTAACCCTTCTTGTACCTCTTATGGATGATAACTTCGAGATGAAGAAGAAAATGGATACAATGCTTCAAAGCCTAGTGAAGATTGAAAATGGTAATCCTTTGTTTTTTTGTTTCTGTTTTCAAGATATCTTATATCTTATTATTTAAAACTTGTCATCCTTCTCTGCTTTATCATGGGAATAAAAAAAGAGATCAAAGACAAATAAATGTTTGGTCTTTGACTTATATCAACTAGCAAAGTTTGTAACTTGGGTATAAAATAATTGTGTTCCTTATAAAGTTGGATATAATTGTTGTAGGGAGTTCCGAATCCAATACTATCTAAATAATATTTCAAGCTTTCAAGCTCACAAAAAATACTTTGCGATAGCTCCATTGAGCATGCAATTATTTTTACTGATCCATATTTAAGAACAGATATGACATGGTTACATTTCAAATAAATGGAGGTTAATTTGCACTTTATCTTGCCTATTAACTGACATTGTGTTTTAAAATATTTACTTATTTTATAAGACAATTGTTAGGTCAATAATGTTTTATGGAATTGAGTATTTGGTGGGTAAGAAACAATATATATAAAAAGATTGTGTTATTGAGATAAGAATATAGATGTGGATATATGGAGTTACTAATAGAGTTTTTAGGAAGATAGGATAAAAAATATTCATTTGTAAATAATTAGGTATCGCTTGAATAGAGGATAAAATGAGGACGAATCGTTTAAGAGATGATAGGGATGTGTTCGGGAGACCTATAGAAAATGCTGATAGTTAGAAGATGTGAAATGATTACTATTAGTGGTATTAGTTGTGTGATGAGAGTTAGAGGAGATTAAAAGGACTTTAGTAGAAAGCATAAATAAAGATTTAAATATTTTTAACTTAACTAAAGATATGGCTCTTTAATCGGTTAAGATCTGTGTTCATGAGATTTGACAGAGTTTTACTTTGGTTATCAGTGACCTATGTAACCCTCCACCTTTTTTATTTGGCCTTGAGATCGTCATTGGCAGTGTTTTCGATTATAAACTTGCTGATGATATTGTCTTAGTTGCTGACCTAACACAACCCTTTACCTTACTGAAGATAAACTTGTTGACCTAATGTAATCCTTTACCTTTTTCATTTGGTTGTTAGTAACCTAACACAACCGTCCACCTTTTTTGCTGATGATATTATCTTAGTTGATGAAAGCTTAAGTTACGAAGGCAAGTCTTAGAAACTCAAGGTTTTAGATTAAGTAGAACTAAAATTGAATATATAAAATGTAATTTTAATGATTCTAGGAATAGACAGGAGAATATAATTAAGTTGGATGAACGAGAAGTCTCTTTGAGTAAAAACTTTAGGTATCTTGGATCAATTATTCAACAAGATAGAGAGATCGATGAAGATATTATTCATAGAATAAAAACCGAATAGTTTAAATGGTGAGTGGTGTTAGGACTTAGGAGTCTTGTGGGATCATTGGATACTTTTGAGATTAAAAGAAAAATTTTATAAGACAGTTGTGAGACCAATAATACTTTATGGATCTAAGTGTTGGACAGTTAAGAAATAACATATACAAAAAGTTTCTGTTGTCGATATGAGAATGTTGAGATGGATATGTAGAATTATTAGGAAAGATAGAAAAAGAAATACTTTTATTTGTGAACAACTACATATCGTTTCGATAAAGGATAAGATGAGAGAAAATCGTTTAAGATAGTATAAGCATGTGCGTAGAAGACTTCCGGATATGGTAGTCAGAATAGATGAAATGATTAATGTTAATGGTACGAGGAGAGATAGAGGAAGACCTAAATAGATTTTAATAGAAACTATAAATAAATATTTAAGTACTTTGAACTTAACTAAGTATATGACCTTTATGAATCTCAATGGTGGCAAAAGATCTATGTAGTCGACCCCGAATAGTTGGGAGTTACAGCTTTGTTGTTGTTATTGTTGAAAGCAAGGTAGGCAATATCGAATGATACCGCATGATACGGGCGGTACGTACCGGTCCGACGGCATACCGATACGCGGACCGCTCATTACCGGGGAAAAAAAATAAAAATAATATATATATATATATATATATATATATATATATATTAGAAAAAGGCGACGTTCGACGACGTCGCCTCGTATATATATATATATATATATATATATATATATATATATATATACCGAACGGTATATCGCTCGGTATACAGTTTCATATTGTACCGAGCGAACGTCGAAACTCTGGTACGGTACGAAATTACAGATCTTGGTTGAAAGATTTGACTCTTTACATATCTTAATGAAAGCAAAAGTCAATCCAAAATATTTGAAATGTTATGGCTTTGTTGATCTTGTGGTTGAATGCCTCTTGGGAAAATTTTCAACTTGGGAGCCATTGTCAATTTGATGTTAGTGTAGAATAAAAAATCTTGTAATTTGAAACTGATTATAATGGAAGTTGCTTATGGATAACTGTCAGCAATACTACTAAGCTGGGCCTTCTATTAGCATATTAGATCATTCCCAGCTTGATAGATTTGCTTAAATAATTTTATATAACTTAATTGAGATGAACTTCCTTCTGCTTCCAATCTTTTTGTATGTCGATTAACAATTTTGTTCACCATGAACAATGTTATCTTTTTTGGTTATAGTGCATCCATGAACTGGTATGTATGACTATGGCAAAAAATCATCACATATCTTGTTCTAGCAAGTTTCACAGCTTATACTATGTAACTTTTACACATCTTTTTGGATAAGCTTCAGGAAGCCATTGCAAGCTTTATTTTCGAATTGCAAATTATGGAATTGAACAACATCAAGACTAATTTTATCATCATGTTGCTTTGGCATTTATCAGCAAGTGTCCACATTTTTGCATGGCATTAATGATTGTGTAACAAATGTTTAGAATTTTGTTGGTAACATATAAAACATGATTGAACTAATATGGAACATTTATTATATAAAATTTAACTAGAAAGATATAATGGAAGTTTCTGCTGTGTGATTGTCTCTTATGAGTGCTCTAGCTGTTCATTAGAAGATTAAGAGTATTGTCTTTACTTGAAAACTACTACTGTTTTTAAAGAAATAATGAGTTATTCTGACTTTTGGTGGCTGCTTATTAATGCTGTAAGTGCTTTCGTTTAGAAGACAAGGAGTGTCATTTTGGTTGAAAACTACTTTAATATTCTCTTTTACTTTGTTTTCTTTTTCAGCTTGCTTCAGCGTTCATGTTAGGGGGTCAGAGTATATTCCTTTGCTTGGAAGTTCTGATCCAAATTACTCCTTCTTGGGTTTGCCAGATCTGGAATCATGAACTAGCAGCAGCACTAGGCCCCTGGTAAGAGTATTAGTCTTGTTCTTATATTTTCATGTGTAATACTCTAATAAAAAATTTCAATTCACAACTTTATCATAATATATTTTTGAGAGAACAAAAGGAACATACATTGAACAGCAAGTAAACAACTATTCTCTAAGGTGGATTAGCTGTGGAAAGTCCATACAACATCATAGATGTAATAGTTGAATATCAATTAACGATAGAAGTATTACAAATTATTGGTTGGCAACATAAAAAATGCTTACGTTGTACTGCATTCATTATCTCCTGAAGAAGTACTTCTAATATCGGTTAAATTTCTGGAAATAAATATGAAAAAAATTAAAGACTTCTTCTCTTCGTATTTTTTCCTTCCTGCTAATGTGTTTAAATGCCTACTCATAGTCATATTAGTTAAAAGACTGAAATAAATATCAAAAACAATATTAAGGACTTTGTCTCTTAGTTTGTCTGCCTTCCTGCTAATGTGTTTAAATTACTCCTCATGTAGTCATGTTAGTTAAAAGTCTTGATCTAACAGTGGATTTTTTGATGGATCTCAGTGTGTTTGTTAATCATTTGTCCAAAGGATCAATTTTGAACTCCATATTCATCACTAATCATGAGAAGATGTGTTTCCATTATATAGTTAATATAATGGAAAAATGAAGGTTTCCTCTTATTTAGTTATTTCTTTAGACGAAAGAAAATTGGTATCTGATTAGATCTTGCATAATATTGAATAGAACATCAACTGAGATTCTGTTGTGTCTTGATGCTCATTCGATCTCCCACGTTTGGATATGCAGCCAGCAGCTTCAATGTGCATTATTATTGTACATGTGAATGGGAGCATGTGCTGTCTGCAATTGCATGAAAATATGATTCCATATGTGATTCATGTTTCTTATCTTTTTCCTATTGTTCCACTATCACTGTAGTTATGGCATTGTAATATGATGTCTCCATGATAATATGTCACCTGAGCACATAGATCTGGACCTGCTTTTGTGGTTTCAGTTTGAAAGGATATTCAATGAGGAATGCAGTCTCGTAGATCTTGATTTGACAACAGCATATATTTACCTATCAATATTTTAGACTTGATTAATTTTTTATTTCTGCAGAGTTATGTATTAGTTTAAGCATTAACAAACCACAATATATGGCTGCATATATGCCTGCGTATGACAAATGCATTATATGATGCCTTGACCACCCATGGACTGACTGGATTTGCTTTTTATAGAACTTGATGACTTTAGAACTTTAAAATTTGTAAGATACTGATGAAGTGTATAAATTGAAACTTTAGTTGCAATAGGTCAAGGGATTGAAGGTCAGTTGTAAATTGTAATGGATTATCAAGAGTTGCATAAAATTGATGGTTTTATGTACCTTCTTTCGATTATCCAAGGACATGAATAGATTAAGAATATATTGCTTGTAGAAGAAGAGTAAAATAATAAAAGTGAAAGGTGCACCTTTCAGGTTGATCTTCTGAATTCTAAGTATATATACAGAAACATGTAGAGAGCACCCATGGTCTAGGTCACAATGTTGAGCAGTTAGGAAGCAACATATCGAGCAAGTTCATAGTTAACATTAGGATGTTGACATTGATGATTAGTTTGAATTGGAGGTTACATCAGAGAAAAAATCATCCAAGTAGCACAAGGTTTCTTTTACTGCACAAGAGATACCAAGGATAGGGATAGAGATAGGATGTTGACATTATCTGTTTGCTTGCATGCATTTCTGCTCATTTTTGTTTGTTAAACTCGCTATCAAATAATGGAATTTCTCGTACTTCCATGTCTCGAGACAAAATGACGCCTTTTATTGATGTTTCTAAAATTCTTTGACTGTTAGGTTTATGTCCCCTGTGGAATGGCCCATGCTGACGAACAAATGTTGGAAGCAAACCAAGTTGGTCCACCGTCCTGGTGCTGCATGTTCATAATGCGTCGCCTGTGGAAGGTACTAAATGTGGTTTTATCTTCATATTGGCACTGTTAAGATCCTTAAATGTAGTATCACTTGAGTCGCCCCCCCTTTTTTTCTCCATGTGTGAAATATGCTTGTTAGATCTGGTGGAGAACATAATCCATGAGGGAAGAAACTTAAAACAAGGTGAACAAACGAATATATTACCTGTCCTCAAGTTAACTCTTTTGTGGCTTAGCAGCTGAAATTTGCATCGTTTGATGGTTCCTTACATCCTGATCCGAACTTTATCATGCTTCTGTGATGGAAGATCAGTTAACCAGCGATAGTGGACAGGTAATATAATCTATTTTTCTGCGAATTATATCAGGTCAGAAATATGATTGTCTTTCTCTTTCATTTCTCCTGTTAATTCAGGTAACATGAGCATTAGGTAAAAACCAAATGAAAATAGGAATTATTAAAATTAGCAATTTAGCTGAAACCAAACAGAAAAACACAAGTTTACAGATTATCTAGACAAAGAGTGAAGCTGGAAACTAGTGGCAGAGAAAGAAAACATAGAAAAGAATTAAAGATAGATTGCTATCTGCTAACTGCAATGAGTCCATTTTCCTAAAATAAAGGTCACTGAGGAATTGATAGGATGACCTGTGTAGACTGTTATTGCATGTCAGATATCATGTATGCATATATATGAAACATTGGGCCAAAAACTTTATTTAGCAAATTGATTGCCATGGATTAATCCGAGTAAACTTGACATGGGACAGCAAATTCATTTTGCAGCGACCATATCTAGGACTTGTGACAATGTGATGTTACAACAATAGAAAAAAGGATTTTAGATTGGTGAACAATTTGATGTGTCACATGCAGACAGCCCCACAATAAAGTGTGTTCCACCTAAACTTGTTCTGCAACCACCATTCCAGGACCAGCATCTTAAAGACATCATGAAAGAAGGGTGTCATTAGTATGGCTTCTCTCTTGGTTCACACTAGAATAGGTTCTCATCAGACACATCTTTTACATAGTTTTAATTCCTCTTTCCTGAAAAGATGTTTTTCTATGTAAGTCATGTTCATGTTACTGTTTGATCATAGTTTTCTGCATTAATGTCTCCAAGATAATTGGAAACATGACAATTATGGCTTTTATAGCACATAGGATTATCATGTGTTTTGCAACTTGCATAGCTCTTAGTATTTGCTCCTTGGTCAGGAAAGTAGAAAGGCTCAGTAGTCCTATTATTCTGGATCTTCAACAAGCCCTCAACTTGAGATGAAGATATTCTTGTTAAGCGCACCCGTAGTTAATGAATTAAAGACTGTCCCTACTGGCCCTATAGACAACAGGAGAGTCAGTCAACAGATAATTCAAGGTTCAAACAATCAATGTTGACTGGACTCAATCTTTTATTATGTTGGAGAATACTGTCATACCAAGTTAAATTATGTAACTTAAAAGAAGTAACACTTTGACCATGGACTAGAAATGAACAGAGCAGCCATTTTTTTTTTATATAGGACTTAACCAAGAATTAGTACTCTGTTCCATGTCACAGGAAGGCGTGGGAGTAACCTGTCACTTATCTAATCCTCTTACCACACAATCCAAACTTAATTTCTAGCACAGTAAAGCAAAAAAATAAAGGGAGCAGAAGAGGATAAGATCGACGCAGTGTCACTGTAGGCTTGAAAAGGAGAGTGTCTTGACAAAGTGTGGAATTTGTCCAGGACAAATTGGAAGCCAATTGGCTCTTCTTTGATCTTCTTCTCTTTTGTCAGCCTTGGGTATATTCACAGCATTTTCTTGTGCTAAAAATAGGACCAATTATGTGATGTTGGTGTTGTTTCACCATCCACTGCTGTCATTCGATGTTTATATGCTGCTAATTCGATAGTTGCGTCCGCCTACCGGCAACTCTTGTGTCAGCATATGAACTCGGCTTCTTTCTTTCTTTCGCTTTAGCCTCAGCTTTTAGCCGAGCCATCATGTCTCAGTTAACATCAGTGTTTGGCCGCCAAGTCACTACGGGAGATAGAAAACAAAGAAAGCACACAGTGGCCATTGAAAGGCCAAGCCACTTGGCCGCCAGGCAGCATCACGACAAGTTCCTCTATGGACAAGCAAAATTATTAATACTATGTTGGCACATTGAAAGGGTAAATCCAACCCTCTATATCACAACTGCTTTATGGTCACCCAACTGCAGGCACACAGTGGCCACCAACGCTGCCTGCCACACTTATCAACTTGATAGGGACCCCCTTCCAGAAAAGCTCACGTCCATTTCAATGAATAAAGCAGTCTGGCAGGCAGTGTGGGCGTGCGCTGCAAGTGGTCTCTGTTCACCCACTACTAGTGAGTTTGCATAAGAACGAGCTATCTTCTTTAGGATTCACGAATTCACCAAAGTAGCTAATGGATAAACTTTGTCTTAAATTTAAAAAGTATATTAACTTTTCGTCTTTGATCTAGAAAAGTGTCTACGGTGTATGAACACCAAACTCCTGTTTGTAATTTAGTGAAAGTTAACTGTAACTGGTGCATTGTATGTGCCCCTTCATTGAATGGAGGTTGCTTTCATGAATTGACACCAAAGAAATAGTGGATATGAGAACTAGGGGAAATAATTGTTTACACAGTGGTTGAATGCATCAAGCCGCTCATTGGATGTAGAAATGTGGATATGAGACAATCATTGATGTGGAACCCCCATACAAAACAGATGGACAGTGACCCCCATTCAAGGAAAGGACTGGACGAGGAGTGCCACAGGGTGGCATCATCTCCTCCAACTTGGGTGAATCAGTCCAAACTCAAAGAGAGAGAGAGAGAGAGAGAGAGAGAGAGAGAGAGAGAGAGAGAGAGAGAGAGAGAGAACAAGAAGAACATGGACTAGGTTAAAATAAGTTGTCTGATTCGTGTGTGTTGTGAGCATCAAGTGACGCAAAAAGGAAAAATAAGAGTGTACTACCTAATTCCCATGATTTTAATAATTTTAAGGTTTTCATAAATTATTTTAATTAAAATATTTTCGGGAGACTACAAGTGATCCAAGTCTTCCTAATTTTTGACTTAACTTAGTGATAAAAATGGTTATGGTTGAGAGACAAAAGATGTCTTCCACTCAAATAAAAATGCTTTCCTTGTCATACAGAGTCACTATCTATTCAAAATCAAGCATTTAATATATATATGACTTTCAAATAAGATATTTTCTCATCCAGCAATAAGATTTAAGTGGTTTATTAAATCATCTCTAAATTAGATTATCACATAAGTCTCAACAATTGTGGACTGATCATATCCAGATCATGAGGCCCCAAAATCTATTTTCTTGGGGTTACGATAAAATATATATCGGGCTCCAATGAATCAACTTGATAAAGTGTGTCAACATATTTGGGTCTTGCAATTATTTGCCTTACTTTTAGCGCCAAATACGCCCCAAGCCATGCAAGCCGCCTGACGCCGAGCCGAGCCAAGCTGTTGTTTCTCCGTCACGTCATCTTATCCCACGGCGGCAACGTCATCGTGTTCTCTCATCTTCTCCGGACGCCACGTGGCAAAAATATCGCCTAGTACACTATCTGCTCTCTCCTTCGATGGCGCCACACCCTTGTCTCTCTATAAAGATTCCTGTTACTTCCTCTTCCTTCCCTGGTTAAACGCTCTCTCTCTCTCTCTCTCTCTTGCTGCTGCTGGAGGATGGAGAGACTCGGTGTCCACAGGAAGCGCCTCAAGCGATCCAAGGGGAAGACGAAGCCGATCAAGGTGGTGTACATAGCGAACCCAGTGAGGGTGACCACCAGCGCCGCCACGTTCCGTTCCCTCGTCCAGAAGCTCACCGGGCGGGACGCTGACACGGCCGAGCTCGACACGACGAGCTGCTCTTCACCGTCGGAGCCTGCAGATGATGCCTCGACGGCGTCTGCGCCGGCCTCGGTCGCGAGCCCCGACTCCGGTGGCTCGGTCCCGTCAGAGCCCAGCACGAGCGGCGGCGTGCGGCCGGATAACAGCCTGGTGGCTCCGGTGGAGGTGTTTGAAGAGGGCTTTGATGCACAGATGATGGGGAGCTTTCCTGGCTTCATATCTTCGATACTGTGTTATGAGCCTCGAGTCGCAGGACTCGAGGGTTTCACTCAAGTGTGAATTCTGGATGTGATTTGCCATGGCTGATGTTTATAGTTCCAGCTAGTATTGTCAATGCCCTTTACTTTGCATTTGCAAGCTAATTATTGCTTTGAGTGTGGAATTTTGTGAAAGATTTATTTATATAGCTAGAAAAGGATTGAGATTATACGTAGTAGATGTACATAAAATATGATTAGTAAAATCGGTTGCATATGTTATATGGATGAAAACTTCCTAAGTTATGTATCTTGTAACCATTGCCAGATTGATGGTTTATACTCTGTATACCACTCACTGTATCTTCCACTTATATCCTAAAAATAAAATTAGAGACCTCTTGTGTTTTGACAACCACACTCTTAGCAATTTTAGATCAACAAAATGGTGTAAAACTTAGATATATAGAATTCAAAGTCAGAAAATAACATAAAAGAAATTATTTAATTAGTCATCAAATTAAACCAAACATTATGTAGAAGAGACCACTGTGGTTAATTTTTCTTTTTTTTTGTGTGTTTGACTATCACTTGTCTTAAATTTTATTTGGCACTAATAATTTTAGAAGCTCTCATATGAGGGAAAGATGTATATTAATAGTTAGGCATTTTTTTTATTATTAGTATATTTCAAAATTCAAATTAATTATAGATAAACCATATTTGTAACTATTAGTCTAAGTTTTTTGGATGGTTATTAATATCAAAATTATTTGAAGGGACATATAGGTTGGTTATATTAACAAATGTATAAGGGTAAATACGTTATTTCAAAACTTTGCGTACGCAAGAAAAGAAGTTTTTTTTTTGTTTATTATAATTTTATCGGTTTTTAACCGTCTCTGAAGTCTCTCAGAAATCTCTCTCTCCGTAGCTCCTTTTCCGCCGCCTCTCGACACCCACTTCCCGCCGGCGGGCGCAGCCGCGGTCGCAGCAAAAGGAGCTTGGAATCCATCGGGTGGACAAGGGGGAGGCGATGGGGAACGTGAGCGGGAGGGATGAGATCGAGGATGGTGGCGACGATGACCCCTCCTTCCGATCGAGGTCCGATGCCGATCCCGGCTCCATCCACGTCAGCCGAATTCGATCGGTCGATTCTGCTGAGGGCTGGCCGCCGGAGAGTCCCGGACGATCCCGATCGCCTCTCGTATTCGCCCCCCAGGTGATGTTCACGAACGCCGTGTTGGTGATTCTTGTTGTTGTTTTATTTTGCCTGTTGATGATTTTTTTGATTATTTTCTTCTCAATTTAATGAATCCATCAACGAATTTAGACAGCTGAATTCAGACTTTTAGACGATAATGCCAGATTAGATTAGGCTATAAATGTGATGTGTTGATTATATTGGGAGGTGGCTACAACTTGTCATATTTTAGGTTATGACGTTGGTATCACTGATTTGAATGTGAAGTGAATAGGATATGAGGATGTTAATAGCTTTCAAGTTCGGTATTTGTTTTGTTTTGCATAAATAGACTGATAATGTTAGCGAGTTATTCCCCGTAATTGCTTTTCCAAGCTTATGCGGTGGAAGAATATAAAAGGATTAGTAGTTACTTCATTGTGAAATATTTGAACAATATTTTTCTTAGGATCATAGATTGGGTTATTATATGGCATGCTTCAAGAGTGTCACACCAGGATATGAAATCTTAAGGAAGTTTTCACTAAAGAAATTAGGTTTACTAGATTGATTTGATCATGGATTATGTTGATTATGTTGCCAGAGAGGTAATTATTCGACATTTGGCTATCTTTTATAATTGTATTTCAGAATTACTACATTGAGGAGCTATTGCAATTGGTTCACTAGCGATATTAAGAATGCCAAAATGGAAGCCCGTTTTGCATATCTAGCAAGCAGAGAATTGCCAGAGCGATGTGGTTACATGACCATCTCCATGGATCCAGATGGTAGCCTTCCACCTAGTGAAATTGTATACCCTGGATGATTAAATTTGCTTTGACAGGTTCTTGGCAGTTATAGTTGATTGTTAATTTTGCAAAACTGACTGAGGATCAATGCTTTCAATTTTGTGTAGCTGTTATTGTTTGAAGGAAACATATTAGTTTCAGGGTATAAATACGGAAGTATATGTATGGTCAAATATGGAAGTCTTTGTAAGAATCTGTAGAAAGTAGAAACTCAGCAATAAACATATTTTTAAATATTATGAAATCTACAGGAAACCATATTGCTAGCAGTTCAAGCAACTGGAAAATAAAAGATATCTGAAACTTACAGAACATATCAGTCAATCTACAAGATGAGAAACTCAAAGCTCTAATCATTCTGAGCATGTATTGTCTCTTGCAGCTCTAGAGAAAAGGATTTATTTAGTGAACAATGACACTAGTTTTGAAAAAGGAAGAAATTAATTAAGTAAATGTCCAGACTCAACCCATCTGAAATGCATTCACTTACCTGGTATCACCTAAAGTTCACTTATTTTACCTGGTTCACCCATGCTTACAGGATTATTTTATTAATTAGTGCACTTTATCATGATCTCTACAAATGACCATATGGGCTCTGGAAGTGATAAAGGTTGCCTCCATTTGAGGAGCTGCAATTGAGGGAACATACATTTCACATACAATTTTAAAATGTATTGATTTTATTGGTAGATGGGCTAAATTATAAGTCGATTAATCTTGTGGCTGTGATAAGAGGTAGAAAATGTCCAAAACCAATTTGGATAAAAATAGTAAAATACTTAAGAAAAATAAGAAAATGTAGGAATATGTTCACTTAATAGAGCTCATTGGCAGAAAATCATTTCCATGATTAATGCTGAGTAGTTGCCTTAGAATTCTCTTATTCCTTTTTTTTTTTTTTTTTGCATCTGGGCCCTTATTCTTTCTTGTCTAAATTGTGATGGTTTGAAGGGCATTGGGTATCAATTGGAAGGATTAGGACACTATGGATGTGAACCATGTTCGTGAGCTTTTATATCTTCTTGTTGGTAGTTGGCATACAATTGTCAATTTTGAGTAGCTGCTAGAGTTTGCAATCGATTCTTTGGCTGTTTACAGTTTGTACAGGAACTTTAGTTTGGACCTCTCCAATTTGGATTTTATGTTATTGCTAAGTTGCACTTTATCTTTATGCATGTCATATGTTTACTTGATTATCAGTGGGATCATTTCTTTAGAGTTTTAATCTGCTTGTTTCTGTTCAATATGTGCTTATTAAATGCCATTTAGAAAGAACAATTTGATGGTTTCACAAATAGCTTTTTATAGTATTATTGTTCCTTTTAAGGAGGCTTGATTACTCCACATTGGTAGCGTTGGCCAATTCATATGGCACAGAATTGCAATAATATATTGTTTCTGTTTTGAACCCTTTTTTTTATTTCAGGAATTTGCATTGTTCCCCCCGGTCTTTTGTGATTCTTGTTTATGTGATACTATAATAGTTATATAAAATTGAGAATGTCCTTGTGCAATTTCCCAGCAAGTCTGGCCAGATCCTGTAGAAATGATTGTTTTGTGATTGAACCTGTTTACTCTGTGTTCAGATAAGGTGATCCTAAAAATTATGGTTGTTCAGTGAAGGACCAAGATATAAGATTGATAATATATGTGCATATTCTACTTCATCTATGCTATTTACCATGTTGCAAATTCTTTTTATGGTTTTGCCCAGAAGTATTGGTTGTGATGGTGTCTCTTGCTTATAGTTCTTTCTCAATTAAATTCACTTAGAAAGTTCATTGCATAATTCATCACACTAAGTTAAAAGATACACCACACTCTGTTTTCAGTCTTAGAATAAAGTCACCTGGAATTGAATTAGCATTTGACACAGAACCTTTTCGTAAGTTAGTGCAGCGGATGAAAGGTATTCATACAACCACTGATCTTGCATAAATGTTGTCAGCTGTTTCTTTTCCTTTTAATCTTTGTATGCCTCTATAATTGAAACCACGATTGCATTAATGAGCTATCACAACATTTTTGCCGAAAGGTTTCTCTTTTACTTCTCTCATACAGAGCACATGCAGAAACCACTTGATGCAAATGGGTGGAAAACTTGGCTTGCCTTGTTTTATAGTTGGCTTCTTTCTAGAGAGATAAGCTGCACCTAGAACACTTTCATCTTTGCATATTTAGATTGCCTATAAAAATTGAAATAGGTAATTTACGATGTTTTTGGTGACCCATGCTTCCTCTTTTTCCTTTTGCTGTTTTATTACAGTATTTATCTTCTCTTTGATGTTATCCTTGTTTTCTCAAAAAAATGATATCACCATTTATTTAAAATGCTTTTGCTTTTTTCAATCTTTTCTTTCAACCATAATCTTTTGTTTTATTACATTGACCTTCTTTAGACCCCGCATTAGCAGGAGCCTCATGCACTAGGTACGTCTTTTTTTTCTTTCAATCTTTTAAAGTATATTATAACAAAAATAACAAAAAAGTCATAAAGTTCCAACTATTTAGAATCAGCTACATGGATCTTTTGTTGTTACTTGTAAAGTATACTTATGTGAATAAATGCCTCATGTTTTGAAAAGGCAGGATAGTTCACCTATTTCAGACATGTCTACTTAAACAGTTAAACTAGTGTTTGGTGGTTAAGCCTGTTCACTGGTGCTCCTTTCTTGGATGTTATCACAATTTAATATCTTCTGCTTTCCTGACCTCTATTCTCATAAAAAAATTTATTATGGTTTGTTTGTTTTCAGATAGGTAGAGTATATAGATGTTAAAACTATGTTGATCAGTCTCACTAGGGTACAACGACTTTTATTTTCTCTAGCTAGTTGATTGAGCAATCATATTTATAGTATTTCACAGAATTTTCTTTTGGGTGTTTGTTATACAGTTTTCAGCTGGTTGTTCTTTTCATTCTTGAATACTTTTAATTGAACAACATTGTAAAGAATTGTGCTTCCTGATTTAATTATTGTACATGAAAGAAGTATCGCAGTATATTAGTTCTATATGTTCACATTCTTCTAGTCTTTTATATGCTTGTGAATGGGTCATGGTCGATTGATCTTTCTTTAACAGTGGCCATTTGACATCCTTTCTTTATAATAATATATTGTTATGACCACAAAAATGGGGACTTAAGAATAGAAATGCTTGTTCTGTTCATCTAATATACTTGATTATGAAGAACAGTTTAAAATCCGATGGCCAACATTGGAGCCATCTACGTATTATGCTTTAGAATTTTCTAATCGAATGCCATAATTCGAAAACATAATAAATAATTTGCAGATGTTAATTGTGATACGAGGCCCAAAATTGATCGAAACATGGCAGTTGTTTCATGTCTTACATGTTAGCAAATTTGCTGTAAGCTTGCATATCTATCACTGCTAAAATAATGAAATGGACAAATATGTGTTTCAGATTCCTGTACCTCCCCTTCCAGGAGCTACTGATGCCCCTCGTTTATTTAATCAACAATGGGTGAATGAGCCTGATCAACCTTTGGATGGTCCCTTTGAAAAGGGAATCCCAACATTGATAACATGGAACCATGGAGGAAACGTGGTCTTGGTAGAAGGATCATGGGATAACTGGACCTCAAGGTATATTTGTTCCAAGACCCTTATGGAGAAATTAAAAAGAAAAAAATGCCAACTGTGTTCTGCTTTTCAGGAAGCATTTACAGAGATCGGGCAAGGACCATGCTATTTTGATGGTTCTCCCTTCTGGAGTTTACCAATACAAGTTCATTGTGGATGGCCAATTAAGATATACTCCTGATCTTCCTTTTGCAACCGATGGAATGGGGAGTATCACTAATATACTTGATGTTCATGTGAGTTATTTTTCCTTTCTAATGTGTGTTTCTGCAAGTGCATGTGTGACATGAAAAATGAAAGATGTTTTTATAAGATTCTCTTTAGCTGACTCCTGATAACAAAAACATTAAATTATCACACCATAATGGATCAAGATCTCCTCTTATTATTTTTTATTTTTCTCAGGATTATGTACCTGAAAATGTGGAGAGCATTTCTGAGTTTAACTTGCCACCATCTCCAAACTCCAGCTACAGTTGGTCGTTTCCAACGAATGAGGATTTCGCCAAAGTGCCACCAGCTGTGCCACCGCAGCTTCACCTTACCGTACTTGGGATGCAGAATACCGATGAAGCCTCACTGAAGCCTCAGCATGTGGTTCTCAACCACCTCTTCATAGAGAAGGGATCCTCCTCCCAATCAATGGTGGCACTTGGCCTGACGCACAGGTTTCAGTCCAAGTATGTGACTGTTGTCCTCTACAAACCCGTGAACAGGTGACACATGATCGCTCCTTAGGCACTACAGAAGCATGTTGCTGTCGACATTGGTTCATGTGCTTTTGGTAATTGGCTATCAGTTGCTAGCATAAGTTCTCTCTGCTCAGGTACTCCCGCTTGTAGCTTTTGCCAAATGTCTCTTCCTCTCATCGTGCTTTGATCAAAATCGATCTGCTTGTCTTTGCTCCTCCACAATTCGTGCCTGCTCCTGAGTTAGATCTTGTTAAAAAATATTAGTCATTTTTCCTCTTATTGTATCCTTTTTTTGCATTGTCAAGAACATGACATCCATCACTCTTCATAAAAAAGATTCAACTACTTCTAGCGTACCATTTATTATTAGCAGTGTAGTAATGGATATTTTTCATCAGAGAGTAAGATTGTTATTCATAATTAAGAACAGGTTGTGATGGGGTACTCTACTCCTTTCTCATCCAGAGGAGTTTCTTGAAAATTGAGTCTAATTTTATGTTTTCTTTTCAGAAAGAAAAATCACTTCATTTTACTGTTAGAGAACCAATAGGCAATTAGATTTTCTATAAAGATTAGTTGGAATATATGTTTTCCAGGTCCAACAGATTGACCTTTGATTGACAAGCCACATGATTAAAATTCCTAGGAATACAATACCAGTGTGTATATATAGAGAAAAAAAAGTGAGTAACAGAGTTGTGTCATGGAGAGTCGTATGGATAGAGACCCAAGAAACAATGCAAGTTTCTTAACATATGAGATAACTTATTGACAATATGAGGGGACATTCGAGTGTCGCACCTGCTTTTGTGAGACCATGAGGAGTATCTCTTTAAGACCATGAATGTTGACACTGAATGATACTCTTTTTCGGTACCAATTATTATTATTATTATTTGTTCACGTGTAAGCATTATATACTTTTATGATTAATATATTATTACATAAGTAATCAATTTTAGGTTTAAATACACATCATGTACATTTAATAATAATTTTTTTATTTTTTATTTTTCTTGGCTTTAATATCCTACTTGCATGTGAGGTCCGCTCGTCGTCAAGTCGCAGGTTCACATGAAGCCGAAGGAAATGTTTAGGTTACCCGAACATGAAGAAGATTTCATGCATTTAATCTCCTTCGGTTTGAATCCAAACTTCATAATAATATTAATTGAAATTAAATATCACAAGGGAGCAAGACGATGATATTATTATTATTATTATTATTATTATTTTTTGGATCATCAAAATTTTAGTCAAACAACATCCCGGCGAAACCATCGACCATCCCTTGGTCGGCGTGTGACGTGGCACCGTCGCTCGCGGTCGACGACTGGTCATGGGTCTTCCGCGTTCAATCCGCGTCGAGGGCAAAACGGGTATTTCATCCAACAAACACCCAAATGAAGAAAGTGAAACCCCAGGAACATCTGCGACACCCACGGGAGGAGAAGAGGAGCACCAAATTACGAAACAACCCCTGCGACGCTCCCCGCCGAAATGACCAGTTTGTCCCCCTTTGAGAAGTGCTCGTCGACGTGGGTCCCACACGAACCCGCGCGGGGTCCGCTGGCCGCGTCGCAACCGCCCGATGCCGCGATCAGACGGACGACGACGACGACGGCGTTCGTACGAAATCCACCGGCCGCCTTCGGTTTCGTGGATCTCGACGCCACATTTGCCACGACTTGAGCACGACCGGTGCCACCTAAACTAGCAAAACCTTTCACCGAACCATTTGTTGGCGGCTACCTGTTTCGTCATTGGATCCTCAGGAAGGGCCCAGAACTTGTAGCTGCTGTGGCCCACTCGTGGGGCTAAATGGAGCTATAAAGGCATGGGGTGTCTGGCCCACCGATTTGGACGGTGGTGATCTCTGTCTACGTCCATGGAAGGGACGGCCTGGGAGATCGACATCATCTTGAGGTTAAAATCGTCAACATGTTCTCTTTCTGAGATTTAGCAGCACGAGGAGGGGCCTTTGTGGAAAAGGAAGACGTGACGTCCCGTTATAAGAGCCGTCTAGGGCTAGAAATCCGTCGCCTACGGACTCATCATCGCGTTCATCACCTTTGTGCTTGTTCGCTGATCGTTCTCTCTTCGTCTCTCTGTCGCGAGATCGATCGCGGAGGCAGGAATGGCGGAGCAGCTCACGGACGACCAGATCGCTGAGTTCAAGGAGGCCTTTAGCTTGTTCGACAAGGATGGCGATGGTCTGAATCCCCCTGGATCCCATTTTGTTCTCCACCTCTTTTTTACTACTAGATCTGTGCCAAATCTTGTGATTTGACAGTTTCTTATATGTTTATGTGATTTCTTTGATCGGATCTAATATTTGTTTGTCTGTATTTTTGGGTTCCGATGGTTGGGACGCAACTGATATCATCATCGATTATATGATCCCACACACTCCCTAATATCTTATCATTTTTGTGTGCTATTACTTTACTACGATGATTCATTGATAGGTTCTGTAATTATTTTCTAATTATGCTTTAAATATATTATTAATCACTCAACCAATTTGTTTTTTTCAGAAAGTGGGGATTAGTTGAATGAGTTAGACTGCAACAATAACAAGTTGTCATTTCTTTGTTAGATTTATATGATAAATTAGTCAAAACTTAAGCCTAGTCTTCCGAATAATAATATACCGAACTAGAATCTGGATGACATCAATTGCTAGGTGGGAATCCTCTGGCCTTTTGGGTATGAGTCATGCTTAGGTTTCATAAATATATTGATTTTACTGACAGAGTCAAAGCTAGGTCATTGCGGCATGAAGTTGGCAGAGCAACTCAGCCCAACATAAGTAGTAATTGGATGCTATTATCTGCCCTGCAGTTATTAGTTGATACCAAGAATGTTTTGGAGAAAGAATAGAGTTACAGATGAAATTTTAGGTGGACTACCAAAAAATGTTGAACGTGTTTGAGGAGACTAAGCACTGATCTGCTTGTGTGTTACTTCTGAATGCTTGATCACTGTATGGTAATCATGCTCCATTTTTATGCATCAGGATTTTTGGCATATAATGCCTAAGTGCTGTTTGCTTTATGCTGATGTTTAGCACCTTTATTATCATCTACCTTTCTGAGTCAGTTATTCATGCACTATATATGCTTCATTTTGAGCACTTAAGCTTGTAAAACCGTGGTTTTCTCATGTATACGATGAGTCAAGTTCTGCTACTAGTAGCAGTAACTATATGCCATTTATATGATCATGCAGATTAAAACCAAAGGAGCTTGAATATTTGGATAATCCGGTTGTATCTCGGCAGCCCATAGCTAGCCAATATCTTTATAGAATTAAAGGGTTACCCATATCTGCCTGTACATTATATGGAAAGTTCTACTCTACAAAAAAAAGAATAGGTCATTTTTTATGGAACTCAGTGGCATATATGAATATATTTTTTTTCTTACTAAATATTGGCTTGATTTGTAAGTTACACTGTTTGGAATTAGATTTACGTATTAATTATGAAGAGTTGGAGAAGTAAGTTTCATATTGCTATATAAAGTTTTGAAGTGCACTTATGGAATTACTATAGGTTGTATTACGACCAAGGAGCTTGGGACTGTGATGCGCTCTTTGGGTCAGAACCCTACAGAAGCAGAGCTGCAAGACATGATAAATGAGGTTGATGCTGATGGCAATGGTACTATTGACTTCCCAGAGTTTCTTAACTTGATGGCTCGCAAGATGAAGGATACCGATTCAGAAGAGGAGCTCAAGGAGGCCTTCCGAGTCTTTGACAAAGACCAGAATGGCTTTATCTCCGCTGCTGAACTTCGCCATGTCATGACCAACCTAGGAGAAAAGCTCACAGATGAGGAAGTCGATGAAATGATCCGCGAAGCCGATGTCGATGGTGATGGCCAGATCAACTATGAGGAATTTGTCAAAGTCATGATGGCCAAGTGAGTCCCCACCACAAAACAATAAAAACAAATGCGAGGAAATTTGATGGCGGATAAGTTGCATGATGTTGATCTGTTTCCTCAGTTACCTGAGTAGGTGAACTAAAGATGGGTGTCTTTCATGCTATCTTATGGTAATGGCTGTTTGTTCACCACTGCTTGTGTATCTGTCCCTTCTTCATTGGAGTGTTTGGTTTCAGCTGGAACTACATGTATGCTTCTTTTGTGTTGATCTTTCTTGTTCTAACATTATAAGTTCTGAACAATGAAGATATATTTTCTTCGCCAACCATGCACCAGTTTCATAGATCCTAGTCTTATTATAACTCAATCAATCTCATCATCTGGCTTCTAATCATATGTAGTCTGTCAGGTGCTTGGGATGGTCCATTGAGTCTTTCCTAGGTTCTCAGCAGCAGTAGAAACAGTATTTGCAAGTTAATTGACCTTGTCTTGTCCCTCTTTATTCCTTGAATCTTATGAATAAAAAAAGATCAATGGAAGTCTTTGCCCGTGGTTCCTTTTCTCTTTAATTGCTTGACCAGATTGAATCTGAGGCTTATGTGTTCAACAAGATGTTATAGCATCGTCTAGACTTGTAATCACCTCTTAGATCCATGGTTCATTAACTGGGTGTGTCCAGTGACAACACAGGAAGCCGAAGCCATATGTGGATGGCAGCTGCAATCGTAGCAAGGGATTGCAACCCAAGTTACCAAGGTTTTAATACCGAAAACAGTTCTAAGCTTACAGAGATAGGATTGGATAGATTTATCTTTCTTGGATCTTAGATTACTTCCTATATCTGTTGTGTGTCACACAGCTAAAGAGGGAAGAAGGATATAAATGTTTGTCCAATATTTACAAGATCTAAGATTGGACAACAAATGAACGTTGTAGAAACACTGGCAGTCCAGATTTAAATGCTTAAAAGACAAAAGAGAAGAAACGAATGCTTTAAGCCTTCAAGCACCATTATTTGGGCATATCGTCATTCATATTCTCTTCGAGTTTGCAGAAAACATCCTTCGAGTTGAGTTGCTTCATGAGAGAGGAAGCTACAGCTCGCTTAATCTTAGCGAGAAAAATGAAGGAAAAATTACCTTCCTGGAAGCAATTAACAATGCCAAGTATGCAAACAGTCACAAGGATCTTCTAATTCTGCATGTGCATTTGAAATTAGATTCAGTAACCAAAATTATTGATTCAGATTATGCATTTGGAACCATTTTCCTCGCAAGATGACAAACATTATGCAGTCCAGGCAAAAGATTCTGCAGCCAACAAGTTTTTTCACAGTAACAGAACTTTACAGTGCATTACCAGACCTCACAAAAGAGACTGACTGATCGATACATATTATTAACATATCAAATCTCACACCACAAGAATTGAGTCTTGAGAATGAGAATGCCAGTGAGATCACGAGCTCAATTAATCTGAAAGTTTTTTTTCCGCACCTGAAACACAACAAAATGGATATATGACTTTCACAAACTCGGGCGATGCTATCCAACAGTAGATAGATGACTTTCACATATTTGACCCGCATATAAAACAAGAGAATGTTCAAAAAAAAAGAAAAAGAATGGGCACCAAAGAACCCTTGCATCTCAACAGTCGAGGGCTTAGTTACTAGCAGCCTGCTTAAAGAACCAGGGATATATGATACAAAGATGAGATAGAAGGCCAAATGAAGGTCTTCAGTCTCCAGGCCCCGTCACTTTGGTATATCATCGTTCATATCCTCCTCAGATTTCCAGACGACATCCTTTATTTGTGTAGACAAACTCCTATAGAACTGCAGATGACAAATAATTAATACAGTCATTGATCTGAAGCAGAAAACTATCTATCTAGGAAAATTGTTATTCGATTTGAAGTAAGGTATTCAATCAAAGGAGATCACATCCAAAGATGACTCAGCCATCTAATCAATACCTTCTGGAATTCCAGAGTGTCTCCTTTTGCTTTCCGTACCTCAACCATATGCAAAGAAGGGGCCACTTGGAATATCTGAAAGTAAACAACTCTTAAGTTAGAATATAACAAAGGTTTTTGGGCCACTCTGAAACTTAAACAACATAATGTTAAACGTTAACCTCTGTTGCAACATTGAGATATCCTTTTCTCCCTGCCTTCACATTTTCAAGACGCATCTACAAAATAAGAATGAACTTTTAGCGAAAGATTAGAAGCTAAAACATTGAGATTCTGATATGCTGCATTGACCAGTCTATAAGCAGAATTTTTTCATTTAAAAGAGGAGATAAACTAAGCATAGTAAGTTCATCTGTTCCACGGATTCAGATACCATACCTTGTAGTTTTTCTTCTTAATATCGAAGCCAAGAGGCTTTGCAGCTTCTTCAATCTTTTTAATGATTTCTTTAGCTGGACACTTTGATGTAAACCTAGTTTCCTTTTTGAGTTCCTATCAGGTGCAATATGAATAAAATCATATCCAATAAGCAAAGATGCCACACTAGAACGACAATTTTGACATGTTCAATCCTCAAAATTAGATTAAAAAAATCACAATAACTTATTTATATAACTGAATATTAAGAAAAGAATTGAAGTCCAATAAACATTAAAAAAAATAATTAAGAAAAGAAAGCTATTCTTCAGGAATTGAAGTCCAAGAAATGTGGAGACTAAGGTTCAACTTCAATTCAAGAGTCAGTGTTCTACAAAGCAAATTACCAACCAGATCTTTGTCAAACAAATTTCCAAGATTGAGGCCCTTTGACATTGAAATCAGTTCAAATGCATTCATATGCTGTGGTTGCTCCTCGGTTCTTTCTGCTCCATGGTGATCCTGAGTGAAAAATTCATGGTAAACTCTTCTGGATTCTGGGATGAAATTTAGCTGACCTCTTAAGTAATAAGAATGAAGGTTTGCAATGATCACTGTTGAGTGCCTTCCTATAACTCACTTTCGAATCTCTGAAAGCCACATTGATGTCATCCAAACATATGTGATGTTTTTCTTCAAAACGAGGTGGTTTATATCCTTTTCTGAACCATGCATCTTCCAATATTTCAGGGACAGTTAATCGCTGCCATCAGACAGAAAGTCAAGCTGCAATGGTTAGGACGTTAGAAGTTAGAACTACAATAATTCTTTTCTAAATTAAACACGAGCTAGAGAAATACAATCTGGGCTATTGAAGGAAAATCATTATCAATTTTGACATGAGAAATAAGAAGTTCAGGGAGGGCACAAAAAGCTTTGTTCCAAGAAGAAAAATTATTTTCATAACCATATATAGCAGACATGACCAGGTATTAACTTTCTTTAATCACCATGAGATTTTCATTTAATCACCATATATAGCAGACATGACCAGGTATTAACTTTCTTTACAGAAATTCTTTCTTTTTTTCAAGTTTGAAAAAAATAATTTGCAACAAGAAACAAACAACTGATTTCAGTTGGACAATTCTTACAAGAAAATTTAACATTGGCTAAATTGGTGAGAATCTAACTTTTAGATTGGTGATATCATTCTTCCAATTTGTATAATTACCAATAACAAAGTTATAGTAGCATGATTTAAGGATAAAAACTTGAAGTACATCAAACTTAAAATGACACGATCCTTGCCATATTGTTGTGCAATATATACATACTGTCTCAGGGTTAGGATCAAGTATTCTGGCTATCAATCGCATAGCATCAAAAGAAAGCCAAGATGGGTAAGTAAACTCAGCAGCTGATATCTGCAAGTGGAGGAAAAGTACCTTGAAGAGATATGAAAAATAAAATAAGAGAAAAATTAGATAACTCAGACTATGTTAACCTTTTTATACAGAGTCATAAGATTATCATCATCAAAAGGCAAATATCCAGCCAATAGTACAAATAGAATAACCCCACATGACCACAAGTCTGCAGTTGCCCCATCGTAACCTCTGTCTTCAATGACCTATTCAGAAATATCAAAGAATTTCATTCTACTTAAAAGTTATCGGATATCCAATAAGAATATAATATGTAAAGAGTTATTAGCACCTCAGGAGCCACATAGTTGGGAGTTCCACAAGTTGTATGAAGCAAGCCATCACCCTGGGAAAATTTGCATTTACAACAAAGAATCAAGATCAACAAGCAATAATAAGCCAAACAAAAGGGTTGTATGCTTTCTGAAAAATAACACAACTGTCTCTTAACAGGAAAATAACTAAAGTCTATAGGTATATATGCTGGTATGGTTCGACCAGTATTTACTGGTCCGACCATCAACTGGTACACAGACTACCCAAACCGAGCAGTCCGATCTGGTTATATATATATATATATATATATATATATATATATATATATATATATATATATATATATATATATATATATTCATTCTTTGTCAATTTTAGTTAGGGTTCAGGACCATCCCGATTCCTCCTGCTCATGAGGAGGCCTGCACTGCTGCTGCTACCAGGTAGGGTTTAGGGTTATGCTTAAAAGGGTCCTTTTACCATAGGGTTTACAGCTTTCATGTATGCTTACTTATAGCTGATGGTTTCACTTATTATAGTTGCACTTTATGATTTTTACACTTTATTGGTTTATGTTTATTATTATTATTAGAGCAAAAAATGATTAATTTTTTAATATGAATCATTTATCATACTTAGATTAAAAATCAAAGAGCAAACAAAAATAAATAATAATTTAGAAAAAGGATATAAATTAAACTGTAGAGTTCCTGAAGAACATCAAATACAATCTCTACGGCTCTCCTAAACCTGGTAATAGATTGTCTTATAAATCTTTCAGAAAACCTTTGAACGACGAAAACAACAAGAAAGAGCAAACAAAGAAATTTCAGAACTTATAGGTTCAGCCAAAAGACTAACTCATAGTAATCAAACTTTACTAGGAAATTAAAGTAGCAGTAGAAATCATTAAACAAAAACAGAATAAAAAGAACTAAAACAGGCAGTAGAAACAATCAATATTTTAGATCCTAAAATTATAGAATAAAAAACTAAAAAATTGGTAATAAAATTACAAATGGAAGTAGAGAACATTAAAGAAATAATTAAAAGTCTACAAACACAAATAAAATAATTAAATAAAATTGTGCATGAGTAAGGAAGATAAAATTTTAGTAAAAGGCATACATAAATTAAGAACAAAATAATATACATACAACTGATTTTGATACAGCTCAATATGAGAGAAATAGTAATGAAAATCAAGCAGCTATCCTCAATACAATACTAGAATATTTGATACAAACTAAAACAGAAATTATAGAGAAATATAAAGGCTAGAGCAATTACAACTAGAAAAATTAAAAATCCCTTCGAGAACAGCAAGATTAACTTAAAATAAGAAACTAGACTTTTCTTTTTTAGCTGAAACCTTTGTAAACCATTCTTCATTCTGAATGATGTAGTTTGCTTGTTTATAAAAGTACTTTTTGCAATCTGTCATATGCCCAATTACACTACTTAAGACCATTGGTCCTTCTCTGTGTAGAAATCAGGTGGATCAAACCTTTTAGCTTATGGTTTGCAGCTTTCATGCATATAGCTTTAATGTGCTATTTACAATAGCCGCTGTTGATATCATTGTAGTTATTCTTTACTGTCTTTGTGCTGCCTTAATTGTTGGTATCAGACCAAAATGTTTATCTTCAATATAGATCATTTATCTTATTTAGATTTCGAAATTAGAAAGAAAACGAAAAATAAAAAAATAATTTAGAAAAGGATACAAATTAAACTGTAGAATAGCTAAAGAACATAAAGTATATAGTCTTCAAGGTTCCCCTGTAGAAAATCTGATAATAGATTGTTTTATAAATCTCTCAGAGAATCTTCGAGAACAACAAGGACAAACAAACAAAGAAATTTCAGAACTTATTGACTTAGCCAGAAGACCAAGCCATAATAATCAAACCTTATTAGGAAACATTGACTATATAAGAGAGCAAATTAAGAAAGTAGTAGAAATCATCAAACAGAGTCCAAATAAAAGAGAATTGAAAAAGGCAGCAGAAACAATAAATATCTCAAGTCCTAAAGCGATAGAACAGGAAACTAAAGATCTAGTGATCAAACTATAAACTGAAGTAGAAAATATAAAAAAAAATGATAAACACAAATAAAAGAGATAAATAAAATTATGCATGAGTAAGGAAGACAGAACTCTAGTAAGTCATACAAAAATTAAGAACGAAAAACACTCCTGTAACTGATTTTGATACAGATATATATGAGAAAAATAGTAATCAAAATCAAGCAGCTACCTAAAAACAATATTAGAATATTTATTTCAAACTAAAACAGAATCCATAAAAAGATAGAAAAACTAGAACAATTATAATCAGAAAAACCAAATATCCCTTCAGGATCATCAAAAGAAACTAAAAATAAAAATATTAGACTTTTCACATATAGAATTTAAAGCATCCGGTGGATCAGAAGATGGAAACCCAATTTAAAGAAATTAATACTAAAAAAACAGTGAAAAAACTATTAAGAGGAGGATAAAAAAACAGGAAAAGAATTAGCATTATATGAACAAAGAGACACACAAGCATTTATTGAAAATAATCTTAGAAGACAGATAAAAAAGGATGTTTAACATATAAGACTAGATTTTTTGAAGGAATCAAGAAAATAATAAGACAAGTAAAGCAATGCGATATAGCATGTGTAGATAAGGCAATCACAACAGACTTCAATTCAGATGAACTGCAAAAATCATTAACAGAATCTTCAAAATTTCATATAGGACTAATAGTTATTGGAATTGTAACCTTAGGAAAGGAAAGGAGTAGGAGGAATAGTTATGACATATATTTTTGAGGACCAATTCAATAATCATGATCAAGCCAAAATAGCTATGCACGAGTGCAATATGAATGACAACTATGCTGGAATAGGATGTATACCAGAATTCTTACAATTTATCAAGATAATGTTTAAAAGAAAAAAATTATGACATCATTCCAGAAGCTAATAATATTGCAGTCACCGTAGGCCCAAAAGGAAAATTACATGATGACTCAAGCAAGGGATTTTTATTAAAAACAGAAAAACTAGTAGAAAGCTTTGCAAGCAGAAATATTTAGTAAGTTTAACTTAAAAAGTGGGTTTGACAAATAAAAATGCATGAAGAAACTATCTCTACTTGCAAAGCTTTTCACTAACTTTTTTGCAATAATAAAAATCCTACATTCAAATCATTGTGTAATTTTATAATTAATTCTACAGTAAACTGCAATATTATTTGCTTTTGAGATCATATCATAATTTTTGCCAGTATCTTATCCTATCTTAAGAATTCTACAAGGTTCATAGAAAAATTTGGTATGCATCCTATTACTGCATAGTTATAATTCATATTACACTCGTGCATGGCTATTTGGTAGCCTTGATCACGGTTCCAGAACTGTTGGTTTCGATTCTGATTTCTCGAAACTAGGAACCAAAACTGAACCACATAGGTTCCGATTCTAATTCCAGTTTGGGAGTTCTGGTTCGAGTTCGAACCATCAATTTTATTATTTTTAATTATAAATACTTTAAAATATGAAAAATTTATAATTTAATATCTAAAATTTAGAAAATAAATGTATAACTATAATGAGTATAATGACATTAAAAAAAGTTAATATTAAAAGGAATAAAATTAAAATTTTCAATAAAACTAAATTCATCTACTAAAATTTGAACCCAAGTTACTTAGGTTTAAAGTTAAGAATTTAACCAATACACCATAAGTTCTACATGTGATCTGTTTTTATTTTTTGTCCTATTTAACCGGTTCGAAATCAGAACCGTCAGTTTCGGTTTCCTAAACTCAGGAACCAGAATCGAACCATGTCGATTCTCGTTCAATTTGGAACTGGCGAACCACCAGGCTAGTTCGGTTCTGATTACAGTTCGAACCCAACCATGGTCAGGGCTACTATTTGGGCTTGATCATGGCTATTGAACCGATCATCAAAAATATATGTCAACTGTTCCACCTATCAAATTTACAATTCCTATTAATATCAATCCTATATGAAAATTTGAATACTCTGCTAATGATTTTTGTACTTCATCAGAGTTGAAATATGTTATGACTACTTTATCAACACATCCTATATCGCATTGCTTTCGTTGCCTTATTATTTTCTTTTTTCCCTTAAAAAAAATTGTTTTATAAGGTGAACATCTTTTTTTATTTTTTCTGAGATTATTTTCATATGTCTGTGTCTCCCAAGTCATATAATGCCAACTCATTTCCTTTTTCTAAGCCTCCTCTTAGTAGTTTTTTCACCCTTTTTTTTAACTGATGATTCCTTTAAACTGGGTTGTCATCCTTTAATTCATTAGATTTTGATGCTTTAAATTCTATTTGCATAAAGTCTAGTTTCTTATTTTTAGTTAATCTTGTTGTTCCCCGAAGGGATTTTTTATTTTTCTAGCTGTAATTGTTCTAGTCTTTTTATTTTTTTTCTATAATTTTTGTTTCAGTTTGGATCAAATATTCTAGTATTTAGCTATATCAAAATCAATTGCAAGTATATTTTTTGTTCTTAATTTATCTATGAATTTTACAAAAAATTTATCTTCCTTACTCATACACAATTTTATTTATTTCTTTTATTTGTGTTTATAGGTTTTTAATTGTGTCTTTAATGTTCTCTACTTCCATTTGTAATTTTATTATCAATTCTTTAGTTTCTTGTTCTATAATTTTAGGATCTGATATGTTTATCATTTCTACTACCTTTTTTAGTTCTTTTTTATTCAAACTTTGTTTAATTAATTCTACTGCTTCCTTAATTTGTTCCCTTATATAGTCTATATTTCCTAATAAAGTTTGATTACAATGACTTGGTCTTCTGGCTGAATCTATAAATTTTGAATTTTTTTTGTTTGCCCTTTCTTATTGTACTGAAAGGTTTTTTGAAAGGTTTATAAAACAATCTATTATCAGGTTTTCTATGGTAGAGCCTTGGAAACCATGTATTGACGTTCTTCAAGGACTCTACAATTTAATTTATATCTTTTTTTCTTGTTTTTAGTTTTATTTGCTTTTTGATTTCTAAATCTCAATATGATAAACAATCTATATTGAAAATTTAATTATTCTTTACTCTGATACCAACAATAAACATAAACCAGAAAACGTAAAAATCATAAAGTGCAACTATAATAAGCAGAACGATCAGTTATAAGCATTCATGAAAGTTGTAAACCCTATGCTAAAAGGACCCTTAAGCTGTTCCTTCTTCTTCCTTCTTCCTTCTTCCTTCCCTTCTCTCCCTCCGCCAGTAATTCATGTTATATTCTAGCATACAAACACATGGTATGCCCGAATGGACTCAACCGGGTCGAACCATGGACCGCTATAAATTAGATGACCAAAACTGCAAACCTTGATGGTGATAATCAAGAAATTAGGAATAAATGTAATTCTTTTTGCAATTATTTTATATCCTGCAATTTTTTCAAAGTTATAGTACAATATTTTAATATACACCTAATTTATTTTTAAATTCATATAGAAATACAATTAAATATCTAATAGCATCAAAATATAGGAATTCATCAAATTATCTCCACATATTTGTAAAATTGTAAAATTATCATTAAACATGTATTTCTCAGTGGAAAAAAGCAACATAAAGGAAATATTAGCCCATATAGCATACTCATATTCTGATAATTAATGGAAGGTTAAAGTTTTGTACTTCAACCATCAATTTCAAATGACTAACAAGAACTTGCAAGCAAGGTATAAAATCTCAATACGGTGCCGATTTCAATTGACAAGGACTAGTGAATATCAGTCTGGTCCACGTTTTGTTTAAATATCGAGCCACTAAATACTGACTTATATTGACTGATATGGTATTTTAAACCTTGCTTTCGACTATTGTTTCATTTTAGTTATTTTAATTTGATTCAGTTGTCAAATAAGAAGGTAAATCATAGTGCCATAGGGGTGTCATTTGAAAAGTTGTTCCAAGAAAATGAAAAATAAAGGTCCATATAATTACCCTGATTTGTTGAGATAGTGCACTTAACCCAAAATCAGAAACTTTGAGGTTACCATATTCATCAAGTAGCAAGTTCTCGAGCTGCAAGCATTAGATGAAAATAATCAAGATTTATTTTCTTGAATATTTGCTAATAGCTCTAAAGAATCTTGAAGTTTGTAGTGTGCAACAGTAGTTGAATTACCTTTAGATCCCGGTGATAAACCCCCCTGCTATGGCAATAATCAACAGCATTCACTAGTTGCTGAAAATATCTCCGTGCCTCATCCTCCCTCATTCGACCATGGTTGGACTTAACGAGAAAACAACACTTAATAGAATGAAAACTAAAATAATAGGCAGTGGCTATGCAGACTGAGGAAGCTAATATAAATTTCACAAGATGTCTCATGTGCTGAAACACAGGTAAGCTAGCTTGGTCAAGAAAGTAGGGAGCAACAAAGAACTGGTAATTGTATGCAATAGAATTGACCTAGAAAAGTATGACATAAATTGATTTTAAACTTACAATTTTATCAAAGAGCTCTCCCCCTGTAACATATTCCAAAACAATAAAGATCTTTGATTTACTGCCCATTACCTACAAAAATAGAAGCACAATTTGAGAGAAAAGCAAAAACACTTATGTTCATCGCACATCCACTTCAAGCTAGCATACTTCAAAAGCTAGAAACTTGTTTCCTTAACAAACATCAATCTCCAATATGCAAAGGAAAATACAACATTTAACAACCAGTGCTTGACTAACATCATTTAAAACATTTACTTTACTCGATAATTTCCTTTGTCCATGGCATCTGTTTATAAGGGCACACTGTACATCAAGTTTTCAGATCTCAGACCATATTGTCAATATAGACTAGCATTTACGGGTCTGACCAAATACCAGTTTTGAACATGGAGTGCGATACTAGTACGGTATCATTCATTTTCATTTTGTTTATTACCAGGTGGTCAGGTCAGTTACCGCTTCCTGGTATACCCATAGGATACCAGCTCAAATAGGTTATCAAAACCAGTATTAGAGCGAGATTTAAATCCTCGTTGTGCATGCTTGCAACTCTGCACATTAAAATAATGAACATATTTACCACTCAAGATCTCTGGCAGTTAGATAGTTTCCACCAAGATTAGACTTCTGCTCAGATTGTCCTTTTTACCTTAAAAGACTTCTAAGAAGCTAGTTATCTTTTTAAATAACTTTCTTCTTTGCTTATGTGTATCTGTATGTGTATCTCTTCTTTTGCATGACTGCATCTACCATGTATCGTTCCATACTTGTGCATGCGGACACATTTGGTAGCATCAATTTCAAAATCAATATTGACTAGCTCAATTACAAATGCATCTTCGTCTACTTAGATGTTTCAAAGGGGTTGATGAGGTTTGGCAAATACTAGTCTACTTGCAGGAAACTATGGTGTGAGTTGCATCGAAATGTGTTTAAAGCATGTTAGGCATACATATCCAAGAGCATGCTTTTCTGACATTTCATTTGACAGCGCCGAATGTGCAATCTTGAATGAGATTAAGCTGTGGAACAAAAACAAGTCCATTAGAACCATTAATTTATGCAACATAAGTCAAAACTTACGGAAAATAACCAGAGGATGACCAAATGGCTCATTAACCTGTTCAGGTTTATACATGAATACTTGTGAGTTGTGTGGGTGGGTTATATGGTATACCAGTGCATTTTAAAAGTTATTTAAAGATAGTCATTTGATAATTCTGAATTATGAAAACAGCTTTCTTTGTCATTGCTCTGGAAATAGAAATTAAATAAAAGGTATCAAGGATTACCTCATGCAGACGAACAACATTTGGATGATTTATCAACTTCATAGTTGAAATTTCTCGTTTAATCTGCAGAAAACAACAACAGCATTCGATATTTAACATATTACGTGCTTAAAACTAAGAGATTACTTGGAGAGCTCCTCAAAAGTTGTGATATAGATAAAACAATCCATAAGGAGTTTGATGGACCACTAAAGTTATGCGTCTGCAAATATAATCAGATAAAGGGACCATACAAAGCATCATTTAATAAGATGCATCAGCAGCTGATGGTACGGTGTCTTAAGATGCATTGGCAATTCATCAAAAAAGAAGTCCAATATTGCCAAGATTCTCCAAGCAGAGATAACAAGAGTGCTGAACTCAGGTTGCATCAGTTGGACTTGAATGATTTTCTTTTATACAAAAGATGTCAAGTGTTGGTTGATAATATCAATTTTCTTTATCGCATGCATTTGCAAAAACGACAAACAATGAGTTTAATGAACCTTTAGGACATCTGATAGTATTAGTTTATCAATTTAATTTACATCTACCTAGAACCAACATCATTCAAACAATTCTGGTATTTCACAAAACTGTGCAAATATGCGTTTTTTTTTTTTTTTCAAACTTGTACATCAAATAAACATGAAAAATTAGTTGATCATAGTGATCCAGAAAGAAGCATGAGATACCTCAGATTGAGCTAGCTGAATCAACTGTCAAAAGTTGAGACTTGGTGGTGCTTCCTGATAAAGCATTGGCCACCAACTGTTATGCTCATCCCACTTTTACATTAACAAGGTCAGAAGCACATCATTATATCATTTTGACCAGTGAACATGAAGGTAAGCAGTCAGCCTGAGCATGTGGTGCTATAAACATTCAGCATCAATTAACATTATTTTCAATGTTCATTAGGCAACAATTTAAAGACTAAACTAGTGTAATTATGTTTTAGTAGCTGATTGATGGGGAACGTTGTTTTTAATTCTTGGAGAAAAAAGCACAAGAAATGTTGGGAAATTGAAAGTGACCTGTTCAACCAGTTTGTGCTTGAGAACCTTTTCTTTATCGAGGATCTTGATAGCAACAGGTTCCCCTGTTTCGGAGTTTCTTGCAAACCTGACCTTTGCAAATGTTCCCTCCCCGATTGTCCGACCAAGCTCGTATCTTCCCACATAACGCTTCACCTTTTGTGGGATACTTGTCTTAGCTTTGTTCATTATGACTTCTTTTTGCTATCCAAGAACTCAACTGCAACAGATGTCTTTCTAAGTTGACTAATTGATGCACCTTGTTTGCTATATAGAAGAATAAGCCCATTAATTCTTCAACAAATTTCAGAGCAAATAACAAAATTCAGCTCATTATATCTTCCTGTTTTCATCAAAATTCGGAGCATATAACAAGGTAATAGAAGTTAATCCAGTACTGATCTTACCTAGCACACACAAGTCAAAGTTCTAAAATACTACAAAATTTGCAAAAAGAATCAACAAGCTAATAATAGTCAGGCCACACTCTAGAAGATACACAAGAAAGGATCTGAAGCATCAGCATATAGACAGATTATTAGTTAACTAACAAAGTTAGGACAAAATAGGCATCGATCTTGTATACATATATCAGCGATTTTCAGATAAAGTAAATGAGAACTGAATATCAATGCTGATTCTAAGAATATAGGATGGAGCCAATATGTTGAAAAAACTATAGCCACCAGCTGTCCCATGTTCAGCAGATCTCCTAAAGAACAATTTTATACTATACAGACACAGCCCGTGCATATCATGCAATATTTGGCATAATACTAGAAGGTGGAAACAACTAGAGGGCCCTTGAAGTGACAAAGATACATAATGTCATGAACTGACAAATTTCAAAGTGTGCATGCAATCACTCTTTCTATTGATTCCTGGCAAAGATATAAGGAAAACTTGAGAAGCGTGTTGCTACTTGAATGCCTGAGGCAAACAATCCATAGACTAGTTCTTTTCCTAGAAGTAGCACCAAGAAGGCCTGAACTAAAGGCACAGGAAAAGAAGAGAACACCTACATCCCAAAATTTATCTGATATCCCAGACTCAGAAATATCTTAATATCACCTATTTAAACCTTTATTCGAATCTAAACAGTGTAAATACTTAGCTCCAAAACCAGAATAAAAGCCTTAAAGAGGATTAAGCAATACCTAAACCTTTTGGTTAGAGGTAAGATGCCAATTTCTGAATAAAAGACATGCCAACTTTGTCCACACAAAAACCATATGAATCATTAGAAAAGCATCTCAAAAACCATTGATCAATAATCAGAATATAGACGCAAATAAATATACAAGCAAATCAGAACCAGTAATAGCAAAAGATTTTAAAAGTTCATCATAATCTTTAGATTAAGCAAAAAGTGTTTGCAGAAATCGCTCTGATAGGATCCCTTAGGACAATTAGATGAAATATAATCTTTTTTACTTTATTATTTTAGAAAGGAGATTAAACAATAATTAAAAAGTTGAAATCCCCTTCAAACAGTCAATTCAAAAAACAAGCGGTCAACGAACAGCAGCAGAACCACAGATCCGCCATCGTCTACGTACATCAGATCAGAATAGGGTTTCAACTGCATTGCTATAGATCCATGAAAAGATGTCTTGAAACAAGAAAGGAAGTGGAGCGATCAAGTCGTGGAGGCAAATCAAACGCACCTAAGATTCAGAACCCATCTACAAAATCCGAACTTACAATAAATAGGAACCTTAAAAAGATCTGAGAACCCACCTGTTCGATTTCAAATAAATCGATTCAAACCGATACAAAGCCCGAAACAAGTACAAAATTGGATATTTATTGCTACACGAGATCAAAGAAAAAGAGAAAAGTACCGTCAAAGAGGCAGAGTAGCAGCATCCATCATTTAGCGGTAAAAGTAACCAGAAAAGAAGGCAAAGGAAGGAGCGGAGGAAGATAACAAGGATGTGATCAATGTGGTGATGGGAGCTACTATATACATCTAAACTCTCTCCTTCGTTACGAGATCTGATCCAACACAAGAAAGCGACAAAAGCTTGGCCCGCGCGTTCTTTGTCCTTATCTTCTCACTCTCTCTCATCCTTTTGAATCGAAGTAGGGCGTAGTAAGAGCGGTGTCTTTTCGTACCATTTCGACTGACACCCGCCTCCAAGTGTGACTCGTCTCCGCCGTTGACGCCCTGCTCGTCTGCAACTTGTTCCTCCCTTCAGACTTCCTCTAAATTTACCCCGTGCTCTCATTCTGCCTCCTCCATCACAACCACATAATCGAAAAATCCTATCTTTAAATTATAAAAACTTCGAAGATCGTAGGAAAAAATAAGCCTATGAGAATCTGAACCAGTGGGCAAAAATCTCTCTTAAAACATAGATTTTTTTTTATGGCAGCAACAATTTTGGAGTTTCTTCCGATCTCACATGGTCTCACAATTACCTTAAACGATTCCGAAGTGCACGACGGGTGCACAAGATCGTCGTGGAGCGCAAGCAACAGCTGCAAGCGTGATAGCTCCTCTTCAAGATCTGGTTCCGACCACCTTCGACTTGTCTCCTATTACCTACGCTTCGTTCTTTCCTGGCGACGTATCCCTTCCTCGAATGACCTCTTTTCTATATCTACCTTCCATTTTGATCAGTGACTGTGACATTTACAGTAGTATGAGATAGGATTTGATATTATCACTTGTATGTATGTTTTTCCTTACTTTTAATGCTGACGTCCTAAGTTATATATATATATATATATATATATATATATATATATATATATATATATATATATATATATATAGTGGTTTACATTTATTTGAACAGATGAAAATAAAATATACTTTTTTTATTTGGAGGGGCAAACATGCTATTCCACAACTTTGGAAGGACAAATATGTAAAACCGGTGATGCCTAGCCCACTTCAATCCTGGCCGCTTCGCATCGAGTTTATTAGCTCGAAGCTGGATTGCCCGCCGCTTCCCTTCCTTCCCTCCGTCGAACCAATCCCTTCCAATACCAACTAGGAATCGGGTTTCTTCAATCATGGAGGTGGATGAACCGCGACGCAGTCATCATTCTCCACGCCGCGTTGATCCTATCGAAGAACATTTAATCGATCAGGCGTTTTTGCCTTCGAAAGACGAGGGCGGGAAGGACGACATCCACGGGCTGACGAAGCACGAGTCTAGGGTTTTAGCGAAGAAGTGCGGTGACCGCGATCGGTTTGCTTGTGGGAGGAGGTTCGGGATAGGAGATGTTGTTTGGGCAAAGGCCTTCGCTTACACTTGGTGGCCCGGCCGAATCGAGAAGATGAGAGGTTCCTCGGCTTGGGTGTCGTTCTATGGTTGCGTCAAGTCTCGGTTGGTTCGGGTTGTGGAAATCCATGGATTTGAGGAGAGTTATGCGCGGATGCTGAGGATAGGTGGGGTGAAGTTGTCCGATGTGGTCAGACTTGCTTTGGATGACTTGCAGCGGAGGACTGCTTTAGGTTTGATGTGTTCTTGCAGGAGTTCGGCTATGGGAGTTAGTGAAGATTTGGATGATCAGATTGCTGAAGCGACGAGGTTTGAGCCCATGGAGATGTTGGGTTTTGTGCTTGATGTGGCGACTTCGGCTTGGATTGGTGAAGGAGAAACCGTGAAGGGTGTTAGGATGTCAGTGCAGGTTTCTGTCTACCGTCAACATGTGTCGATATGTCAGAATAGTGAAATAGATGAAAGGTTTTGCCCAGGTAAATTGTTGGATTTTGTCACCACGATGGCTGTTTGTTGGTCCATTGATGATTGTGACTCTAGCAGTGATTCAGAAGCAGTGGCACAACTCGATGGATATAGGAAATTTGTTTCAGTCTGCCCAAGTAGAAGGAATCTACAAATTGTGGAACTGGAAGACAACTTCCTCAGCGATGAGTCCGAAGGTAGGTTGATAAGCTCGGTCAATAAAATTTGATATTTGTGCAACATTTATGTTTCTTTACCACAATGTATGTTCTAAAAAATATGTTACATGTTGATAACTTGTTCCTATGTTATGTTTTGTCTCTATGACACATTTTACAAGCACATCAAGTGTAACTAGATCTAGTGAATTAATGGAAAGTGGAAACAAAGAGCTTTTTGGAAAATATTAATCTTATATATGCAGCCCTGAGCTACGTAACTTCATAGACCTCGGATGATTATTGCAGAATTTCATGCTGTATAAGTTGGCTGGATTCATTAACAAATTATAATTTGATGCTTTATTCTTTTTCAGTTGAGATGCTCACCATAGATTGACAATCTAGAACAGGTTTTCGAAACCATGTGAATTTGTGTGGTTATTGATTTTCCTAGATAATAAAATAACATTGTAAACCAACTGCCTTTACCTTCTGCAGAGAAGTATGATGTGTCATCTGCAAAAATCAACAATCATCAAGTAAAACAGTAAGTATAGTCCCATTTTTCAGCATAAGGATTATTCAAAAAGTTCTTATTTTAAGAAACATCTTGTCCTCCTCTTTTACCCTCTCAATAGAAAGTCTTAGATTCCTCCAATTTGTTGACATAGCTTATACTCACAAGATTTTCCCGATCAAGTCCATATTTATATACTACTGATCTGTTGATGTTACGTGAGGAAGTACAGAGAGAGGTAATGAAGAATAGATGGTGTTTGCAAATTGAAGTTCAGTTACCCTTATCGCTTACTAGATGGTCATAGATCTCAGACTGGCTATTAAGCTATTAAGAGTTTTATACTGGTATATTATATTAATTTTTGTCATGCTCTGTTCATTTTATTGAATAACTCAACAAATAATTGGAGGTTCCTCATCGGAGTAGTTCGTCCAATTAATGTTCTATGCAAGGATTGATGGAGAAGAGAAGTAACGAATGACTCATTTTTTAGATTGTATACTCATAAACCTTAGAGCATATCAGTGTTAAGGGCAGAATAAAAGTTGAAAATAGTAGTATAGCCGATTCCTCTTGAGATCATATCACTTTGAACTTACCTCCAAGCTAGGGTTTTACCATTATTTTCATCATTCATCAGGACCTAGATTTGCTTCTTCATGGTTGGCATTTTTGTTTTCATAACACCAAATTATTTTTAGGTGTATGAAGCAAATAAACAAGAATAGGAAACATGATTTGGCCCACATATAGGTCTAGAATATTTTAAATAACTTTTGTCAGTTTGAGATCAGTCAGAATGCAAGTGCAGAAGGTAGGCAATTCCTCTTTTCAAATTGAGCACAACAATTTTCCTTTTAGTTTTCAAGGTTTTGCTAGATTGTCAACCAGAAACACTTAGATTTTCAGATTTCATTATCATTATATAACCAGTTGCACTACCTTCTTACCATGTATTCCTAAAGATTCATGGATCGCATGATGCATTCCCCTTGTATTACATTAAAACCTGAATATTATGCAAAATATATCTAATTAAATATGAACAATGATAAAATAGAGAAAAGTCTATCCTTCTATTTGTAACTTGCTTTAGAACCATCGGCCAGAAAGGATGTAGATATGATAAGTGAAAAATGGTCCTTCATAGTGCCCCTAATGTAAATTTTCTTTTCCTTTTTTGCTGGTAGTTAATTCATCATTTTTCAGAGATGGGTTGTTGCTCCATTGGTGAATCAGCAATTGGGCATGTTGTCATTTTGTTTTTATTTCTTGGGTGGGTAGGCTTTCTTGCACTTTTGATTTATATGTGAGAAATGATGCACGGTAGAATCTTATGCATATTACATGAACCTTATATAATAGAGCAAGGATTCAAGTTTCATCTGGCAGAGGGATCTTACATCAAGTTATGTGTAATCGTGTATTGCCAGTGCTTGTTGTACTATAGCTTTGTTGACTTTCAACTAATTTCAGCTGGCACATGGCGCATGCTACTACGTTCTCAACTCTCGTATGTTAATATTTTAAACCTCACTTTAAAGATTCTAAATTGCTTCCCAATCAAAAGGATCTGACGCTGATGTGTGTAATGATAAATTCCCAAAACAGATGATTGCCATGAGATGTCCGATTCATCATCCGATGGTGAGATAGTAGTTGAAGCACGAGAAGTTACAGAAGACAATCATTTATTTGATAGACAAGAAGATTTTGAGGTTGTTCAATATCAAGTTCAGGGTGATGAGATATGCATGGTCAACAGGGCAGATTTCAGTCTCTTTGATCTAGATGAGGAATATGAATCTCTGCAGGATCATGAATTAGAACAAGTAGCTTATCATGGAGATTCAACTTGGGAAAATATCTATATGAGTGAAAAACTTGAGATGCAGAACTCAACAACTGGAATATCATTAGAAGAAGGTACTGAGACAACATCCACAAAGGCCTTTGCTTTCACAAGTGATGTTAATCAGATTGCAGATAATGGGACTTGTTTTACATCGGATGAACAAACTATAGACTCCTTCTCTTCTTGTCAATCAAATAATTTGTGCAAAAATACAGTAGATTTGAGTGCCCATAAAATTGCTTCACCTGGTGAGGTTATTGATTATGATGGAATTTCTTTCGATGATTCGGGAACAGAAAACCTGAAACAACAGGATGGCAATGTTACTATTTTTGAGCATAAAGATATGCACTCCGCTGTAGGAACAGAGTCTTCAGATGAAAGCTCTTTGCTTCAGATTGCGCCATCGGTAGGCAGGCAGTGGGTCATCAGCCATCGGAATGATCAGGAAACACAAATTCCAACTGAAGCAGTGAATGTGAACCATAAAATTCAATTTTCATCTGAGGTTGATCCAATTGTTAATAGAGGGGGCAATTTGGAAATTATTTCCAGATTAGGTTCTCTGAAAAGAACTGCTTGGCAAAGTGCCTGTAAAAAAAGGAGGCTTGATCATCCTTCTTCTTCCAAAAGTTCATTTATGTTGCTAAAAGGCCTGGAACCAGATGGAGAAGCTATAGCAAGTGCTGTGAACATGACTGGATGTTGCACTGCTCCTCATCCTGGTGAGGGGGGTATATCCGAAAAATCTGTTTCTAGAAAAGCTCTGATGCTGTCTGGGTCTGACAAAGATATGTCTCCTTCTGCAAAGAACTCTATTGTTTCTTGTGGAACTAATCAAATAAAAGGTGATATGAGAGGTTATTGCAGCACTTTTTTATTGAAACTTACAAATCAGACTAAATTCCACAGGAAAAAAAGGCATGATCTTCCTATTACTTCTGACATGTCCAACTGGACTAGATTTTATGTGTCTCCTCTGGCAAGAGACATCTCAAAATCAAGCAGCAATCTAAGAAAGCCTTCGACGACTGATAGAGGCAGTGGATATCACAAATCATTACATATGAAGTTCCCGAAAGATTTCAATCTTCCTACAAGAGAAGAGCTTGAGAACAAGTTTGGAGTATTTGGACCATTGGAATGTTCAAGAACTAGGGTTTTCTTCTACACAGGTGCTGCCCAAGTGGTTTTTGTTGACCATGCTGATGCTGCTGCTGCCTATAGATATGTGAAGAAGAAAAGTATATTTGGTGAAGCCAATGTACGTTTTTGGTTTGATGAGCATGAAAATTTCAGAAAGGAGCAAAAGTCTGATGATTTACCTGTCCCCTTGGTGGGGCACTCATCTTTATATCTTACATCATGCCATCAAGTGCCTGATACACTTCACATATCAGATAAGAAAAAGAATTGTAGTGCTAACAGTGAACATGTATCTGATGATATATCTGTGCACATGGAGGAACGCTCATCTCTAAGTTTTAAAACATACCATCAAACACCTGATGCAGTTCACAGATCAGATAAGAAGAAGAGTTGCAGTACCAACAATGGAACCACATATGTACCTAACTTCAACAATTCTTCTTTGAATCTGAAGTCTTGCCTTAGAAAACCTGATTCTCCTCAGGGGAAGGACAAAAGGTGTAAAGTGAGATTCATTATTGAAACATAGATCACCTATGTGTTGTTGACTTCTCTCTTGAAGAACATGACATTTTGGTATCTTTTTCTGGTTCAGTAGCAACTAGAGCCAGATCTGCTCGAACTTTCAGCTAATGTATAAACAAGTAGTTTTTTTGTTTCTCAGTTGTATATAAACTGAGAGATGAGCATTGCTTTTCATAAACTAGACTGACACCTTTCTAATTTTGATGAAGATAAATTGGAGAAGATTAGAAAATTTCCATTCTGATTAATCTTCTATATAGTTCTTGGGTGTCAATACATGGGCCTTTTAAAAGAAAAAGAAGGAAAAAATGTGACGTCATTTTTTTTTAATCAGTGTCAACTTGTAGGAAATTTATATTTATTTTTGTTTGTTGCAGTATGAGATCCTTCCAAGCACAACTCTATTTCATGTGTTTTCATGGCATTCAAGTTTCAAAATTTCTGATTGAGGATCCTGCATAAGTATTGTGTATTTTCGATTTTTAGAGAGGAACAGAGGCTGATGCCTGGCAACATATAGTATCTTGAATCTCATTTAAATGCTAGCTCACTGAAGTGCAAACTCACCTGCAAGTTATTTCTATCAATAGACTATCTATTTACACTGGTGACTCCATGTTTAACTATTTTTCAATTGATCTGTTTGTAATTAAACATAATTGCTATGTTCGCATATCCAATTTAGCAATTTGAAACATGATATCAGCAATGTGATTTATCTTCATTATTTGCTTCCAGTTCACTGCACAGCAGATTACACTTTAAGTTTAGCCTCTTTTTCTTCATCTTCTTCATGTGTGTATATATATATATCTCCTAGGAATTTGGGTAGATGTGTGGTTTGCTACCAACTCTTTCAGATATAGTTGCAAGTTCTAGCCTTCTAGAGCAATGGATGCTATTAAATAATTCTTTGCTGCAAGTGACTTGTTCAAATGATTATAACTGCAGATAATCTTTTCTAATGATCTTATTTACTTTGTTTAGCTTGTAATTACTATGTTGTAGTCTAATGTTGATTGGCTGCTTGATGATTTTTGTCAGTATTATAGTATCCATTAAGAATATAGTCTTATGTAGTACTTATCAATGCATATATGGTGTTTTTTTCTCCATCATAATTATGCCAATGAACATGAATGCATCCTGTTATCAATACCATTTTGTTTCTTGGAGCAGTAAATGTATTATCATCTGCCATCCATAAACTTTCTTATTGTTTGTGTGTAATTTGACCTGTAGTGTTTGCTCCATCCTTGGATGACTGCTTCAAAGTCCACTTCGTGGACCTTTTTCTGGGTTCCATTCGAGGACAATATTTCTAATTTGTATTTTATTTTCCTCGAACTAGCTTATGAGCATACTCTTCTTTTCATTTATACATTTCAATTAAGAGCAATTAAGCCATCTCAATTTCCAACACTTTTTGAATGCTCCGAGGATGAACGAAGGATGAATGCATGCGCATGTAGTTGGTCTCCCAAAAGGAACCTTGGAACTCTTTGATTTCACCCGATACTTGGTTCGGGTCGAATCGGCTCATGCTGATCCGAACCAAACATGAACAAAAATAGACCGGGTCCAATCGGGTCACGCTGATCCAAACCACACCGACGACGCCTGTAAGCAAATGGAAGCGGATCCGGGTTATGCTCCTAAGTGCATTCTGTACCCGATAATAATTTAATTAAAAAAAATAAAAAATAGCCATTTATCTTAAATTTAAAATGAAAAAAAGACAAACAAAGGGGGCAGGGTAATAGAGGGGCTTATCCTTGAGGCCAATCCAGTGTCTCCGGATGTTGATATGGCTCTCCTCTCCTCCGCTCCTTTCTCCTCCTCTTGTCGAACTCTTTCTCTTCCCATTGCAGCTAATCACTGTAAGTAATCTTTGTGTGTGTTCCCTGTAATCCATTTGCTTGCAAGATTTCTGTGGCGAAATCTCCTTTTTTTTTGGGGGGGGGCGGGGGGGGGGAAGATATTTCTTTTTCTTTACTCTCTTCAGTATCCTGCTTGAACCTATCAATCTGATGGGCTCGTTTCTAGTTTGGGTGTTTCTAAACGCATTTGGCAGATTTTCTGTGACATAGTATCTTCTCACTGTAATCTTTATATGAGTTTTGATTAGGTCTTTCTTCTTGGTGATTCTGACGTTTGACCAGGCTTAGATTTTTCGAAATATCATCTTTTCCCGTGAGAAAATTTAGGTACTGGAATGGATTTGTTCTTGCAAATGAACATCGAGGGTGAGAAAATTTAGGTACTAGAATGGATTTGTTCTTGTAACTGAACATCGAATTTGTTTGGCTTGACTTGTTGTCATTTAGATGATAAGTTGGGCTTCTTTCCTTCACTATTCGGAAGCTGAAATGTGATCTAATTTCGTTATGCCATATTCTTGGAGCTAATAAATTTCTGTGTCAATTAGTTTTCCATTTAACATTTTTTTTTGTTGTAATGTAATTATTCATAAATTTAGTGCATTGGTTTTTCCAGTCGAAGAATTTCGTATTGGTCTTGTTGTGTTTTTTTTGGGGTTTCTTACTACTCATTTGATTAAACTTATCTTGATTCGGTTTAGATGAGTTATGATTGCACTTTTCAGCCTTGAGATTGCAAAGGAACCTCATCCTTCAACCAAGACCATTTAATGGAGCGAGAGTTTCTTTGCCTTCTCTTTTCATGGAGAGGAGGTTGATAATTGTTCGTGCTTCTTCGGAGACTGATGGGAAGGGGGAAAGTGAACCCGAGGCTTCTCCATCTGAGGGGTCTGAAGAGGCTGTGTCAGTGGAGAATCTTCCTCTAGAGTCGAAGCTGCAGCTGAAACTTGAGCAGAAGCTAAGGATGAAGCTTGCAAAGAAGATAAGGCTCCGGAGGAAAAGGCTTTTGCGGAAGCGGAGGATGAGGAAGAAGGGACGCTGGCCACCTTCAAAGATGAAGAAGCTCAAAAATGTATGATCGATGATGGGGTACCTCGCAGGTTCAGAACTGTCCCTTCATTCTCCATCCTGTTTTTCCTGCAGTGGGTATTGGTGAATGTTTATCTGGTTTTGTTGCATTATGCTTGTTAACTCCATTGACTTTTCAGTCAATGTAACAGTATTTTCATGAAATCACTATGAGAATTTCTTTTGGTCCCAAGAAAATTAATCAATTGTACAATCTGTAGAGTTCTATCTCAAAATGGTTTCATCTCTAAAGGTTTCCATTTCAGGGTTTCAGAATGTATATTCCATCGTCTTTAACCTTTCTCATGTTGGAACCAAGTGGAGTTGACCCAATTGAGGGATGCCCATGGATTATGAACTTGGCAACTAAAGCATCTTAGATATTCATCAACTCTGAAAATGAAGTCAGAAAAGGCTATCCTATGCTTTTTATGGACTAGACTGTTTTAGAGAGGAAAAAAAAAAGGGAAAACTGCATCAATTGAAATCATTTTCATGCTTGATTTACCTTTCCTCAAATTTTCCACATGTTATCTAAGATTTATCTTTTCTCATTTTAATGTTCTGAGGATGTTAAGTAGTTTGCTTGTTTGCCTGCGATGTTAACTATATGAAGTCTCCAACTATGAAGATTATCAACTCTGTAGTTGTAGGTCAGACTATCATATGCTATTTATAGACCAGGCAACTGTTTGAGAAAAAAAAAAGTGGAATACTACATCAATTGAGACTAGTCTCACTGTTGATTTACCTTTCCTCACTTTTTTCTCATGCTAGATAAAATAATATATGATATCCTTTCTCACTTTCACCTTAGAGGATGCAAGTCATTTTCTTGTTTGTCAGTAAAGTCTACTTAGATAAGTATCCAACATATGATCAATTCCGTGATTAAGGAAAAGTTTTAAGAAAAATGTGATCCTTGATATTGTATATCAGTTTAAAGCCTCTTTTTGTTTCTTCTTGATGTCTCGAGAAGTTGAGCTTCAAAAGTGTGCTCAGGTATTTCCATGTAAAACTTAATTGTTAAATGTTGAATTTAGTCATATTCAACTTATAGGAATAGTGAGCATATAGACCACAGAAATGAATTAAGCAATGAACTAATCAAGAAACTGCAATGGTCAAGAGAAAACAATTTACATCTGCTACATCTAAATCAAGTAATTGCAAGTTTACATCCCGCTCATAACATACCATGAAATTATCATGCTTTCCATCAAAATGCAAATGTATGTCAATTACAGACTAGAATCTACCTATTATTGTCCACACAAAGCTTCTATATTTGTTTATCATAATTCAAGGCTTCAAGAAACATCAGTGTTGCTGTTCGGCTGCTCAAGGAACTATTGGAATAAATGATTATATGTCTCTTTCTGTTCAGATGTCTCATTCTAATATTTCTACTCTGTTCCATCTAGTCTACCTCTTCTACGGTTTGATCAGTGTATTTTCCGTAGGTTAACTGGTGCATAAACTGCAATGAAACTGAAAAAAATCTAGAGATAAATAGGTCTTCAGACAGATCATATTGTATGGAGTTAGTTCCACCAATAAATTGTCTGGAGTTAGTTCCACCAACGTGCCCTCATTTATATGCTGTGCTATTTTCCCATGTATTTTCATTTGACTGCTCTTTGAGATGAAAATGTGAACTGCTGCTAAAAAAATGGTGGAAGTCCTTGCCAGTGAAATTTTTGAACAATTCCTTGTCTTCATGGTGCCACGTTTTCATAGCACAGGGGATGATAAGAAGTCTAGATATCTCATTTAAATTAGTGGCAACAATATAGTGATAGCTAAATAATTGATATGTTGAGGTTAGATGTTGGGATTCTTAATTTGACTAGCTATTCCAATTATCTGACCAGACCCTAACATTCTACATTATTTCCCCAACACTATAAAGAAGAGATGGTATGGCAAAAAAATTACTGCAGTCTGTATCAGTCATCCATAGTAGCTTTTCTTTTCCTCTAGCTGTTCCAAGGAATAAAATTGGGCCATTAACTTTACCCAATGTTTAGTCTTCCATCCACTGCGTAGGCCATATTTTCTATTTTGTCTCATCAAGGATTCTCTGAGCTAGAGTCCTAAACAAACAAAATGTGGAATTGTCCACCAAATTAGCTCAGGAACCTATTTTCTACCACAGCAAAAAAATGTTGAGAAAGTGTGAAAATAATGACAGTCAAATTAAGTACTTCCACTATTTCAATTTTACTGCTTGGAGAAAGTAGCAGAACAGCAATACAAGATAACCTAGTTCAAAGAAGGCTAGACTCACTGGAGAAACTATTTAAGGTCAAAGTTAAAAAGGGAAAAATGAAGATTCAAGAAAGGATTAAGAGGCTGAACTGTGTTCTTTAAATGGTCTGGAATCTTTAGCTCTTATTCATTTCCAATATATTAATTAAATGGGACATCAGTAATCAGCCTTTGTAAAATCATTTTTCTTGCTTCTGCTGTTGGTGGAAATGTAAAAATAATGGTGGTCAAAGATACCCAAATTTAGTAAGAATTCAAAATAGTGAAAGGAAAAAAAGAAAGCAGAATTTCTCATTCACTTAAAAACATATATACCATTTCATATAGCCATTATCCAGTGTGATGGTGGGAGATAAGGTGGTCCATGCCTAATATACTGAGTTTGTAGTTGTTTGGCCTTGATCAACCTTCTCTCATCCTTCATGGTGATGGCACACCTTTGGAAAGTCATTGTTCACGAAATCCAGCAACCCCAACTCAACAAAATTCTCCATCTCCTCCAAATTTTCAATCATGGTTGGTGTCCCAATGAGCATGCTTGAGAGGTCACATTGTCACAAAAGTTTGAGGCTTTGGACCAAACTGTGCCATCACTACATGAAGAATCCCTGAAAAATCCACTTCAATCTTTATTGGCCTCCAGTATGATAATAGTCAGCAGATCATACACAACTTAAGCTGCTTGAGGTCAGACCTCCACCTGTCTCTGGCATAAGTATCAGGAAGAGACAAAACCCACCTTGAAAAGGAAACAAAGTGGAGCACTACAGTCATGATGAAGAATTCCTTGAAAGAATATTTCTAACATACTTTATGCCTTTCTTTAATTTGCAGTAGGTTTGTCTTAGCTATTATATTTGACACACGAAAAGGATGTGTGGTTATGATTACAGGTTGGTCCACACAGACCTCGAGGATAGACAAAAACACTGGAGTTCTCATGATAAGACTTTCTAAGTGTTCCATGGCTTTAGCTTGTCCTGATCATGACAAGGAAGCTGGTGATTCATTCCTACATGAAGTTGCTTCTCGGAAGAGGTTTTTGTGTAGGAATGATGGTGTACAAAAAAAATCAAACATTGCGGTGCTTATTACGATGGATCAGATATTGCCTTCGAAAGTCCATTCCTTGGAGGGCCAAAGAAGAGAAACATGGCATCTCCTTGCACTTTGGCAGGTCCATAGATGGATTCCTTTGCTTTTGCCTTTTATTTATTTCCCTCCCAACCTTTACTCTTCTCTGCCTTTACAGTTCGTCTCTCCTTCCTTTCCTTCCTTCCTTCCTCTGCTTCTATGCAGTCCTCTTACCTACCCTCTACGCTGCAGGAAGAGAACCTAGAGGAGAGATCGCGATGAAGGAGTTCAGCTACGAGGACATCGAAGCTGCGACCAACAGCTTCTCTTCCGAGCAGTTGATCGGCAAGGGAAGCCATGGAAGCGTCTACAGAGGCGTGCTGAAAGGTGGCGAGGTCGTGGCCGTGAAGAAGCCATCGGGAGGAACCCAATCCCTTGAGAACGACGCTAAACTGAGTAACGAGATCGACATACTTGCTTCTGTGAAGAATCCAAGCATCGTCAATCTGATAGGCGTCAGTCGCAGTCCAACGAGCAAGCTGCTGGTCATGGAGTTCATGCACCACGGTTCTCTCCATGACCTCCTCCACTCGTCCCCCGCCGCACCTGCGTGGCCTCGACGTGCCGTCATGGCTCTCCAGGTCGCTCGCGCCGTCCTCTCGCTCCACGAGGCCGCACCGGCGGTCATCCACCGCGACATCAAGTCCGCCAACATTTTGCTCGACGGCAAATGGAACGCCAAGCTCGCCGACTTCAGCCTCGCCGTAAGAGACGATAGATTGCAGTCGCTGAGGTCGACTGTACCAGCAGGTACCATCGGCTACTTGGATCCGTGTTACACCGAATCGGGAGAGTTAGGCCCCAAGAACGATGTGTTCAGCTTCGGGGTGGTGTTGTTGGAGCTCGTCAGCTCGAGGAAGGTGATGGACATGGAGCGCGATCCTTCGCTGATCGTGTCGTGGGCTCTGCCCATGATCAGAGCTAACCGGCTCGACGAAGTCTGCGACGGGAGAGTGGCGTTGCCGGACTACATGAGGAGGCCGATCGGTCGGATGCTAGGCGTTGCTGCGCGCTGTGTGTCGGAGGAAGTAGAGAGGCGACCATTGATGGGGGAGGTTGTGGGGGAGCTGCAAGGGGTGGTGGAAGGTGCAGTACTGTCATGGCCAGTGTGGGGTTCTGTAAGGAGTAAGGTGTGTGGGAGAATCCATAGATGTGTGAGGGCTTGGAGGAGGTGTGTTGAGAAGAGAGTGACCACAACAAGGATTGTGTGCAAGGATCACCTGCTTGATGGTGGGAACGATGACTGTGATGATGAGCGTATGAGTTGAAGGTATCCCAAGCTACAAGTCTTCTTGGTTGGGAACCCATGGGAGACATTTCAGCGAGAGTTGAAGTTTTGCCTCGACGCACAGTTCATGCTCTCTCCTTTAAGCATCTTTTTAACTGTTCTTTGTGTAATTGAAGAGACTTGAGTAGTCCCAAACATAGTTTGTTTGCCATCCAATAAACACACACTTATTACATGTATACCCCCGGTTTACTTCCCCATCAAGAGAGCAAGAACGCGATTGCTCGATGGAACTACCATTATTAATTTTAATTTTAAAATTTAATTTTTTTTTACACTCATTTATCAAAATATATTGAGGGTTTAAAATTCATAGGACGTATTTTATATCTTTCTTAGTCTTTTGGCTAGGATCAAGTGTTTTATGCTTTATAAGTTTTTTAACTCATTATCATATCAAATCATGAGAATCGATCTAGTGTTGAGCATAAAGAGTGGCTTGAGTAAAAAAAGTTGCATATGAATGAGATCGAGGGTACTCAAGTCATATAATCACCATTGGAATAAGCGGTATGAAGGTAGGAAAATTATAATATTATAATTATTTATTCTTGTATCAAAAGTTAGTAAGAATTTAAATCAACTTATAAGGGCTCCATCGGACTATTATTATTAATTTAGATATAAGTATATAAAAAATCAATACATCAATCGTCGATCATGTGGGTGATGATGATAAGTTAATTTATTATTTTTTAATGATTAGAATTATATATATATATATATATAGAAAATATAGTCTTTTTAGGTATTTATCAAATAGTACTTCCTTTTTCTTTTTCTCAATCCGTCGCTTCTTAAGAATAATATCGAGATCTTTTCTTATCGGATTGGTTTAAGGCATTATGGACTAGTCCGACCCCATCTATTGATGTTAGACCAAATGACACTTCGTCTTCTCTTATTTACAATTGAATCTAGTTATCTTTTACTCTCACTTCTCTACTCTCTTGCCTCTCTAGCTTTTTCTCAAACTTTCATTTTCGTCACAAAGACTTGCATACCTTATTCGTCGATAAAACTCTCTTGTGTGCCTTAGCCCTTCACTTCAACTTCGATAGAACCCCTAAAAGTGCCTCTTGCCTCTCTAACTTCCTCTCGGATCTCTATTGTCGTTGCAGCATCTATCGCATCTCATGCATCAATAGAACCCCTCGCGTACCTTAGCCATCAACTAAATCCTCTTATGCGCCTCTTAGTTCTTTATTGTAACTTCGATAGAACTCACTCCTATCTCGTCTTCTCTTGATAGAGAAAGCATGATATATATTTCTCCTCTCTCACTAGAGTGGCTCCGAATATTCGATAGGTAGTTTGTTTTACGTAAGGCATTTGCCTTTTTTGCTTAAGGTTTTTCTCTCGAGTGATAGTTTAAACCCTAAAGTCGCATGTGCTTTATCTTGCTATTTCTCTCTCAAACCTCTAGACTCTCGTAATCCTAATGACCTCCTTTGTATCCTATAGTGTCGATGATCCTAATCTTTCGTAGCCTTTATAATTTTGTTCTCACCTATGAAATACTCTATATTAGTATGAAAATGCCCTAAAGCCTCTGTCTTTTTTCTATAGAATACTTGACTAGATATGAGTATTTCTAAAGTGAGTTTCGACAATGGTAGTCTTCAAAATAGTGTATCACCTTTATAATATTATCGCTAACAATAAACTTCAAAACAATGTATAGAGTGTTTCTATTTCTTTTCTCATGAGTTTTATGGTAATGCAGTCTTCCCTATTTAAACACTATAATCATATATTAATTTATTTGTTTTCAAATTAGTTCAAATTAATTTGTTTTTAGTTTGATCCATAACCATGATTGCAAAATTTTGGTTAACACTAGTGTCATAGTATATAATTAGTAGATACATTTACTTAAGATGGTATAATAATTTGCATAATTATTATTGGTAATAGTATAGTTCGTTTACATTGCATTTGGTTGGTGTTAGTAGTAATTTACATGGTTAATAGTATTTTGAATTCGTATTTACAACGTTTTTATTATCATGATCAAAACAATGTATAGGTAAGGAAAAACACTATACATGGCATGAGTGTTTTTGTGTTATGATATAGTTACTAGCATAGCATTAATATACCATATTGGTAATCTTATATTTGTTTTTGATTAATAGTACTAGTCATTTGGGTGATTAATAGTATTTTTATTGTCATTCCCAAAATATTATATAGTTATAAAAACCACCATAAAGATAGTGATGACATCATATTATGATATTGATGGTTAATAATAATCAAATAGTGGGTGGACATTGACAACCTTATAGGGTGCTTAGCTGTACTGATAGTAAGCATATGTAAATCTTATTATATTTTACCCACTTACTATAATAATTTGCTATTAACTTCTTGGATTTTTATATTTCATAGGTTCTATGAGCATTTTCTTTGATCAATCCGATTTATTTAGATGCTTCTCCACATTTGTTTTGATTGGTCATTCATTCCTACAACTATGAATAAAATGTTAAAGGTGTCCTTGGTAGATGTAATAATATTTTATCTCTTTTTTAATATTTTATCTAGGTTTATTTATTTTTAATAATATTTGTAATCTTATGTTTAATATTATATCATAGATTATTATATAATTGTGTCCATTCAATATGGAGGTCACTCTTTTAGCAAATATCAATGTCGCTACTAGATGATATTTTATTTTAATATATTATAACTAATATCATCTAGATACTATATGTGTTTTATAGGAGGACAAGTGTTTATTATAGCTAATATTATTTTGATATTATATGTGTTTTATAGGAGGATGAGTCACCCTAGAGAAGAAGGTTAGGATTATTTTTGATGACATACATAATCAAAATATTCAATGTAAAATCATCATTTTTATTTCTCGAATGACTAACGCTAGTTATCTCTATTTTACTTAACACTCCAATATAATTCACATACGTTCCCTCGTTTATGTATACAACTTCACAAATAACATCATAAGCGGTATATCATTCATTATCAAATCCTTATTTTTGATATACTGAATCAAAATATTCATTGTAAAATCATCATTTTTATTTCTCGAATAACTAACGCTAGTTATCTCTAATTTGCTTAACTCTCTAATATGAATCGCATATGGGCTCTCGTTTATACAAACAACCTTAGAAATAACATCACAAAAGATATATATTTCAATTGATGTATCAACTTATGATGATATGGTTTTCTCGACCAATTAAGTTTTAATTATATTATTACTCTATGATAGAAATAATAGAAGATAAGAACAAATATTGAATGAAGTTTTATTGAATAGTTGAAGATGCTTCAATACATTAACATGTTCCCTCTCCTATTTATACAAATTAGGAGGATCGATGCAAAGAATGGTTTACAAGCGAGAGACTTCATGAGTAAGATAAGTGTAGATCATTGCTGCTACTGTGATTGCTATTGTTGTGATGGCACAGGCGTTCCCTTCATTCTCCTTAAGTCCACCGAATGTTGATAGATCAGCGAAGACTACCGCGGTGAGGAAGATGAGGATTGACCACGGAGCCTCTTAGGAATGCAACGGTGTTGGTCGCTGGCCGAAGGGTGAAGCTTCACTTTTCTCAGCGACGTTGGTCGTTGGCCGAAGGCAAGAGCAAAGCTTCGCTTTTCTCAACGACGTTGGTCGTGGTTGCGATTACGACGGCTGCGACGGTAGAAAAGAAATCTACTATAATGTTGCAGTGATGCTACTATAGCAAAGGAGGAAATTGCAACAGAGGAGGAAGCTGTAGCAGAAGAGGAAGGAAAATAACTACAACGAGGAAGAAAGGTGAGGTAGTGCTGATGAGCACAGCACTAGAGATGTCGTAGCGGAAGGGAACGGACGTTGGCACAGAGTGGCAATGGAGAAGATAGTTACCGTTCACCTAGGAGGAAAGATTTGTCGCACCGATGATGAATTCGTAGCGAGAAGATCGGACATTGGCACAGAGTGGCAATGGAGAAGATAGTTACCATTCACCTAGGAGGAAATGTTACCGTTCACCTAGGAGGAAAGATTTGTCGCACCAATGATGAATTCGCAGCGAGAAGATAGCTTGATAGCTTGCTCTAGGCAAGCGGCTCTGATACCATGATAGAAATAATAGAAGATAAGAACAAATATTGAATGAAGCTTTATTGAATAGTTGAAGATGCTTCAATACATTAACATGTTCCCTCTTCTATTTATACAAATTAGGAGGAAGGATTTCCGTAATAGAATAGAGGATTTTCGAATAGAGAAATTTTCTCGGAAAATCTTATCTTCTATCTCTCTCTTCATTTTCACCTAAAAATATGTTTATTTAAGACAAATTTAAATAGCTGAAGTAAAAGTATTTTCTCTTTAGGAGACATAAAAGTGAACAAAATACTCATCAAGAAAGAGATTGTTTGGATTGATTTATAAATATCTAATGTACGAGCTCGATTTCTTCCCACAGCTTTACATCCTGCCACCACATAGAAATGGCATTGCCATCAGAATCTTCAAGCCCAAATCCAATGCCTCCTGTTTCATGTTGGTTAAATCCATCATCCATCTGAGTTCATTTTGTAAGATCGAACTTCAACTCTGATCAGATCCACAGTATGCATCATCAACATTTTTGTTCCCATATGACATGACATCAAGCTCTTACTCTTTTGAAGTATTCGGCTTCCTCTCCTATTTCTTTCCTTCAAGCTTTGGCAAAAGAAAGGCTGACTGTTTCTCAAGCTTTTGGCAGCAACCGAAGGACCGGAGAAGAGACTTCCTCCTCCACCATGATACAATTCCTTGCTTCTGATGGACTCCCACTGTCAGTCATCTGCGACACATGATTCATTCATTCATGACCAGATCACCTAAAAAGACTCATTTCGGATCTCGATAGCTTTCACTACCACGAAAAGAACATATGCCTGTTGTGCTGCAATGAGCTTGAGATTCGTTTTTGAGGCACTTGTTGAACACAGTTTCTAGTTCTCGATGACTTTTGGCTCTTCAACTATCCAAGTTGGGCAGCCAAGAAAAGGAGAAAAAGATGCTGATTGAGCAATTGTGTGATGAAATCAAAGATCAATGATAGGCATGAAAGAGGCCACTGTGGCACCGATGAGTATTGTTGACACCTGAACTTTATCTGCTTCACTCATCAGAGGGGATCGTGAAAGATCAAAGTGATTGCTTCGTTGATGACAGAAAAGAGGAAGCATTAAGAAACAGGAAACAAAAAGGTTACATCAGTCTCAGATCCATATGGCCAAATCTCTGCAGAATTTGTGCTGCTGCAAGCAATGATATTGAAATGAAAGGTAGTGTGTGCATGCAGTGGATGGATTGCCATCTCAATTCTACTTTCTTGTGTTTCCACACCAAGATAGAATCTGAGTGCAGCACTCACTCACTCACTACTCAGCGATCTGTTCATGCTCTTCTTTTTCCTTTTTCTTATAGAAGAAAGGTACAGAGAATCATTTATGGGCCCTCAAAATAAGGTTAAGAAAAACTTAATCATTGCAGGCAGAAAAAAATCACAATCAATTTCTCAATCATCTCTTTGAACTCCCCAACTTTGTAAGGGGAGAAAAATAGGTGAATGAAGAATAACATGCCAAGAAACACTAAATATTTTAGTGGCTTATTAGTGATCAGATTCAAGTGTACATACTCTATATGTTGTTGATATACAGTTTGGTTGCCAAATCAAAGGGTTTGAACTGCCAAAAGACATTCAACTCGAACAGAAAGACAGCTAATTGAAATTATGACTTCTTTGTTTTCAGTTTAATCCTCTTCTTTAGATAGATCATCACAACAAAAACATTTGAGAAAGGCAAAGCTTGGAGAAAAATAATCAAAAGAAAAGACATTCGTATATATGTTTATTAAATGCAAAAGAGCACCAAAGACTAAAAGATTTGAGTGCTGCACATGATGCAAATTCCCTGGAGGCAAAAAAGCTTCAACAAACTGGCCTACAAATTGGACCTACTACTTGTGTTACTACATAGTTTTCGTAGCAAACTTTGCCGGAGATGTTATCATCTGCCATGGCCAAACTCTTGCAGTTCGTCTTCCTCATTTGTGCTTCTCTTTCTGCCTGTGCTATTTCGAAACAGACCACGGAGGTATTGATGAAGTACATCAGTTCTCATCTGACTTTTTGCCCAAGAAAACTTTGATCCTTTTTCTATGTCGGTATCGAGAGAAACAGGAATGGTTTGAACGATTTGTTCTATTTTCCCATTTGTATGTAGTCAGCAAGCACCATAGTTATAGTCGTCCATTAGATTTTGCTGAGCTGAGTGCCATCTTTCGTTAGACCATAAATTATCATGCAAGCTTTAAATCATACAAGTAGAAGATTGCTTCATGTTGTGAATCTTTTACAAGAAAAATCTTCACGTTCAAGTCACCTTATTTTTATGGTTTCTGCAGCTAATTTTGTTTTCTATTGCAGCCTTATGTCGTCTACATGGGGAGCAAACCACAAGATGGAGACCATGAAACTCAACAAGCAGCTCACTTGCAAATGTTGTCTTCAGTTATTCCGAGGCAAGAGTTTTTGTTAAACATTGACAATAAAATAGTAATCTTAACATGGAAACCATCAACCTGCAACCTGCTGTTTAACTTTTATGTTGGTCGTAACAGTGAGGAGAAAGAAAGATTGTCCCTGATGCAAAGCTACCATCATGCATTCAAGGGGTTCTCAGCTATGCTTACCGAAAAGGAAGCCGCTTTATTATCTGGTTGGTGTTTTCATCTTCCAGCTCAATTGAATCGACTTTTAATCATTTCCTCGTTCACAAACTTCAATTCATTGGATCAGATGCAAGTTAACAATCTCAGTCTTGATTGCTATCTCTCTATTCTGATCGAGTGTTTTGGATGCTTCACATCAGGCTTTGATGAAGTGGTGTCAGTTTTCCCTGACGGGATTCTTCAACTTCATACTACGCATTCTTGGGATTTCTTGGACGCAGAATCAGGCATTGGATCGCAGCGACTCCGGCGAAAAGCTTCCAGTGATGTTATAATTGGCATCATTGATACTGGTAATTTCCTTTATTTTTATCTGCGACAACATTCCACACCTGCAGTTAGTGGAGAAACTCTATCTTAAATGTCAAATTTTAGGAACAGACACTGTAGTAGAAAAAGAAAGATACATAAAGCAAATATGTTAGGTTTAATGTTTTACCCGATTCTTCATTCTTAATTACATGCAAACATATGTTCTTATGATGTTGCATAGAATGAAAATATGTGATGCTAGTTTATGTCTGCAGGTGTATGGCCAGAATCACCTAGTTTCAATGATGCTGGGATGGGGAGGATCCCATCAAGATGGAAAGGGATTTGCATGGAAGGATCTGACTTCAAAAAATCTAACTGTAATAGGTAAATGCATAAGCTGCTAGTTGACATTGGAAAGAATTATTTAAAAATTGTCTTGATAAAATTGCGAGGAAATATTAATACATTCTTACTTTCGATGCACATACTCTTCAAATGAAGTTTAGGAAGTCGAAGATTAGTAAGAGTCATACTTCCAGAATCAGACTTTGTTGGGAAGATTCTCATTTCTTGGACATTTTAATACAACAATTTGATGTTTTCAATCAAATTAAATGATTCGAGGAAAAAACTTAATATAACATGATCATCCTCAGTATTTTTTTTATCCAACTGACACACACAAGAAACAATGAAACTGTTTGAAAGAGTAGATTGAAGCCTTTTTATCATCATACATATTCCTCACCTCTGTTTAAGCTCCTGTGAATTCATAGGAAGCTGATAGGTGCAAGATACTACACCAGCCAACCAGAATCGATCCAACCTCCATCAAATGGATCCCATGCCATCAAAGTAGATGCTTTTGGATCACCAAGGGATTCTGTAGGCCATGGCACACACACATCATCTACAGCTGCTGGCTCCATCGTGCCAAATGCTAGCTACTATGGCCTTGCACAGGGGGTGGCCAAGGGAGGTTCTCCTTCAAGTAGGCTCGCTGTGTACAAGGCATGCTCACTTGGTGGATGTGCCGGCTCAACTGTAATGAAAGCAATCGATGATGCTATTGATGATGGCGTCGACATGATCTCAATATCAATAGGAATGAGCTCTGTGTTCCAGTCAGATTTTCTTAGCGACCCCATAGCTATTGGTGCATTCCATGCTCACCAGAGAGGCGTGTTGGTCATCTGTTCGGGTGGAAATGATGGACCAGATCCTTACACTGTGGTCAATTCAGCTCCATGGATCCTAACAGTTGCAGCTTCAAGCATTGATAGGAATTTCCAATCAACAATAGTTCTTGGTAATGGAAATATGTTCAAGGTAAGTTAGAAATCCTACTCTTTTGCATCTGTCTTAATACGACTTCAGATTCTCTTTCATCTTTAGATCAAATGGCCAAGAAATAGCTTCTTAAAAAGACCAAATTTAGACAAACTCATTCTTTATTCTTTAGGAAATTAGTCTCAAGACAAACTCATAATGTGTGAAAATTTTCCAATGTTCACAGGGAACAGCCATAAATTTCTCCAATCTTAATCGATCTGAATCATATCCCCTTGTATTCGGTGGAGCCGTAGCAGCAGAATCTACACCGATATCAGAAGCAAGGTACCTTAATGGCTTGCATAGTTATTTCTTCGAATTCAATAATCTTCCTCATAGAATCATGCATTATGAATAACAATATTTATTCATAACATTGATTATCATGCAATTGTTCCATAGCAATTGCTATCCTGGATCGCTTGATGCTGATAAAGCTGCTGGGAAGATAATAGTGTGTGTCGACACTGATCCAACAGTAACAAGACGAATAAAGAAGTTGGTGGCTGAAGGAGCTAGAGCTAAAGGCCTGATCCTAGTTGATGAGGCAGAAAGAGGTGTGCCATTTGATTCTGGCAGTTTCCCATTCTCAGAGGTTGAAAATGATGTGGGAGTTCAGATACTTAAGTACATAAACTCTACCAAGTAAGCTGTAAAGACATCTATCCGAGTCTCATGCTAAATATATGTTTTGAACTCATGGAAGTTACTAATATAGCATTCATTTTATATACCTGACTAGTCCTTTCTGATGAATGCAGAAAGCCTTCAGCAGTCATTCTACCAGCTGAGGAAGTAAAAGTGTTCAAACCAGCACCAGTTGTGGCGTACTTCTCAGCCAGGGGCCCTGGAGGACTCACTGAAGCCATTCTTAAGGTTTGGGATTCTTCTAATGCTTGATTCAGATGGCATAAACACGTGTACGAGTGACATCTGTCATCCAATCTTTCTTGAAACAGCCTGATGTGATGGCTCCAGGTGTCAGCATTATTGCAGCATCAATTCCTTCATCTGACAGTGGAGATGTTCTGGTAGGGAAGAAACCATCAAACTTTGCCATCAGATCAGGGACCTCCATGGCTTGCCCTCATGTTGCTGGTGCAGGTGCCTTTGTGAAATCAGCTCATCCAAGGTGGTCTCCTTCAATGATAAGATCAGCACTCATGACAACAGGTGACCATTTTTTGCCCTACAAGAAACTATTCTCTCTCTCTCTCTCTCTCTCTCTCTCTATTCTGACCAAAAGACCACTGTCTTATTTGTTCCTTGTTGTGCAGCTATCATAACCAACAACCTTGGGAAGCCCCTCACAAGCAACTCTGGGGCCATTGCAAGCTTCCATGACATGGGAGCAGGGGAAATAAGTCCACTCAGAGCCTTAAGTCCAGGCTTAGTTTTTGAGACCACCACAGAGGACTACCTGCACTTCCTCTGCTACTATGGCTACAAAAACCAAGCCATAAGATCCATCTCTGGGACCAGCTTCAGCTGTCCACCCAACGCCTCACCAGATCTCATATCCAACCTCAACTACCCCTCCACCTCCATTGCCAAGCTAGGAGGCAAGCAGACTGCGAGGACAGTCAGCAGAACAGTCACCAATGTTGGGCCACCAAACTCAACATACTCTGCAACAGTGGATTCTCCAAGTGGCTTGATAGTCAAGGTCTCACCTGAGAGACTGGTCTTCACCAAGAGATGGATGAAGGCCACTTACCAGGTCACCTTTGATGCCAAGGCTGCAAGTAAGGGATATGGATATGGGTCCATAACATGGTCAGATGGAGCACACTCAGTTCATACTGTTTTTGCAGTGAATGTTATGTGATCCATCCATTTCTTTGACAGTTTTTGGGCAACGTTTGTGCCTGTGCTGCTATGCTGTGCTCCATCTTTGCATTTCTGTTTTTGTGATTTCCATTGGCATTCTTGATATCAGTTTTACTTGTATCTCATGTACAAGGCCATTTGTCTTATGTGTTCATAATCATGTATCATTGATCTCTTCACAGCTGTTGGTGTCTCATCTTAATCTCTGATCTGACTGTAACCTTTTCTTTTTCCAGGAAAACTATATTAGCTTTTCAAAATCAACAAAATGATCTACTAAGGTCACTTTAGAAAAAATGGATGTAAGATCCAAAGGAAGCTGTTCGTTCCAAAACATGTCAGTCTTCATGGTTCATATTCCAGCCTCGAACTTCATATTTCTTCCTTGAACAACAAACAATATGCTGCTTGATTGCATTCCCTAAGGCAACAAATGCAAGAAAAACTTCCCAACTGATCCTTTGACCATTGAATATTGAATATCTTTGACAACACTTAATATCTTCCAAGAGGGAGATTCCTCATTGGCAAGACAGTTGACTATGATCTGAGAATCTAGCTCCAAAGTTACATTTCCAAACTTACTTTGTAGTGCAAGTCTAACTCCTTCCCTAACCACCCAAGATGAGTCATGAACAATTTTGCAACTTGCCAAGCAGCACGTACCCTCATCATTCCGTATGATGAGCCCCAAGCTGTCTATTATCTTAATATTTTTTCATATAACAAAGCTGAACCAGTAGGACTACTTGGGAGGCTGACAAGCATAGGATCATGGAGTTGCATTTACTTTAGAGGTAAAGATGAACCATGCGTACTAAAAGAGTTGAAGGATTTGGTAAACATTAGAGGAGAACTATGCATGTCCGGGCTGTATTTGGATTTTATCTTCATGGGAATCTAATGACAGCCTGCATCAAGGACCTAAATTATTCTTCTTGTAAACAACAAAGATGATGAATGGATCTGTAACATCGATTTATTTGATGAAGAAGATGCGAACATTAAAGAAGCACCTTCTTATGATGTAACTGGGGAGGATGAGAGGATCTCCTTCTTAGGTAGCTTAGATGCAGAGATGCAGCTTTGCATACTTGAAAGATGAGGAGACGAAGAATGAATCCACTGTAAAAAGGCCAACAGTCTCAGCAGAGGAGACTATGATGCATATTCTCCAAAGCTTTCAGTCTAATACCAACCTGTCAGAATTGGTTATAGAATGTTATAGTGGCAGCAGGTTTCTCAAATGAATTGGAGACTCATCTTTCTATAATTCGACCTCCGTTACCCTTATACCAAATGCAAAAATCTTACCACCACATGGGCAATTGCCTTCCCTCAAGCAGTTCTCAATAGAAATTGACAGTGATCTGGCACAGTGGCTGTGATTCCTGTGGCAATGGCAAGATGAAGATGAAGAAGCCATCTTTTTTCACTGGAGACAAAGAGACTGATAAGATTGTACAGATTGGAAGAGTTGTCTGGAGTATAGGATGGTGACTTTCATCAGCTGCATCAGTTGGAACTGATACATTGTGACAAGCTATGTTGATACATTTTGCTGCTCTCAAAACGTGCCACCAAGTCTCCCTTCAGTTATCACTTCGGAAATGTGGCAACGTGATGAGTCGTCACTGCCTCAAGATCTCTTGAAAAGGCTTCAGTCTTTGCAAATCTCTAATTCAAAGAACTTTGATATAATTCCTCTGCGCTTCGAGCCTTCGCTTCAGAAACTGAAGATTACTACTGCATGTCAGGTTGAGAAGAGAAATCATGCCCATTGACACTTCACAATCCTACTTTTCTTGAACATTTTAAGATCTGATATTGTCCAAAATTACAGTTCTTGTCAGACCAGTTACTGCTGTCTACACTTCAACCCCTGAAGATACCTGGTTGTGCCTTTCTTCACAAGTGCCGATCATATGGAAGCATTCAATTGTGGCATGTTTCTCATGCGATCCTTGACATGAAGAACTTCCAGCCAGTTAATGATGGAAAAGATGGCAACTATCAGGTATGATTTGACTTCCATGTTGATGTCCAATGCTTCAGCACAAGCAGATCCTGTTTGAACATCCTGCTATGTTGTATTATAGGCTCAGTGGCAGAAGTAGCACAAGCAAAAAGTGGGTTGTCAAGTTACTGGGTTTCTGAGAAGAGATTCTTGGCTTATCATATAATAGAATGTCAACAAGTCCCTCCATTCAGACTTCGAACATTTGTTCATGTGTATCAGACGATGTCTTCGCAAACAAGTAGTATTGTGAAACTCCTTTATTTTGAGAACAATGGACTACTCAAGAATGAAATATCACATACAGAAGCCGATATGTATTATGCCCACTAGATCAACTTATCTGTGGTCACAACTGTCTATATCAGCAGATGTCTGAAGAACTGCAAAAAGCATATATTAGGGTTCACGTAATGCACAGAGAACTCATCAGATAAAAGTGCCTAATAAAATTTACTAATCCTTTATCCTATGTTAACTGAGCTTATAGAGAGCCAATTCAAGATTTGAATTTTTCGTATATAACTCATGTTCCCTAGGAATCAACATCCTATTAGTAACAAACATAGCGATGCAGCATGGACAACAATGCTAGGACATGGGACATTGGACATGGACATGGCACAACATGGACACTGCAATTAGCACCAATATATTTTCTTAGTACTAAACTCTCTTTTTTGTCTTTGCACAATTTAGACAATCTATCAACATCAGATCAAATGTGTAAGAAACATAACAATCATTCATATGAGAAGAAAAATTCACAAAAAATACTTACAAACATGTATCCAAAACATTAAGTCGACAGTCCAATCTTCAAACATATTCTCAATATTGTGATGTATTGAAGCCTTAAAGATGATGGTACAAGAGACTTGAAGTGTTCTGAAGGCCCAAACACATCAAAGGTTATCTAACAAGTGCCATGTTCAACACAGTCATGATTGGGAGTCAAAAAGCATTTTTAGGCTTCTGCACTTCATAGGACAAACATATAGCGTTTGATAAGATCTACAATCAGATCAACGAAAGTAAGATCTAGTGCAATTATAAGAAGGATCATATTTATCTCACTCAAAGTGCTTGTAAGCATGTATCTACATTTATTAAATTTTCATAAATTATACAAGCAGTTGGTGGTGAAGAGTACATTAAATCTGCGACTATTATAAAACTCAAGGTACCTAATTTTAGAAGATATAAAGGTTTGTGAGACTTCAAAATACAGTACATCTACGAGTATTCTGTCTTTAGCCACGTGAAACATCAATTGTAACATGAATACTGCATGAAATTCAGTGAGTATGACTCTTTGAGTCTAGATTTTGTGGTTACACTTTACAGTCTGAAGCCAGAAGCTGCTTGCATGCACTTAACACAATGGAAGCCATGTCAACTATTCTTCATTTGAGGACAATCTTGAGATGCAAGTACTGCATATGCTTTGGAACATCAGTGCATCTCTCAACTAAAAGAAACCTAATTGCATTGCCATAAATACTGAGTGCATTTCAAGAACAAGTTTCTTATAAAAAATAATAGATATATATCAGCACTAGAACCGTTAACTGTGTTAAATAGCTGAGACATATCAGCTTTGTGCAGTCAAGGAAAACTTTATAACAGCAAGGACTCAAAGATAGGAATAATGACAAGTTTCTTCACCAGTGAATCTTGCTTGTTGCAAATGGACTATACATGACATTCCCACCAATAGCTACTTTCAAAGAATTGAACAATTAGAAATAAATATAATATCATAAATGTGGCTCATCAAATAAAAATCTGCTTCTGGAATAATCTATTTACCTAATTCTCATGGTTCTCTTGTGGAATTTTGGAATCTTCAATGTGAGTTCATGCATGTAAGATTCAAAATAGTATAGGCTGATGTAACACTAATTGATTTCTAGATCCTAAAGTATAACATGTAAAGAATATGAACCCATACATAAACCACAGCATACTTCAATAGAGAAGGATGAAAGTGGAAAGCAGACAACGAATTGGCTAAATCACCTCTTTTACCCTCCAATTTAACCCTTGAATGTCCTGCTTTTCAGAATCTTTTCAGCTTGATTAACAGTTACATGGAATAATCCTCTGAGTTTCAAAAACTCTTCCTTTCTTCTTTCATCCCCTGCCATGATGTTAAGAAGATAAACCACATCTTTTTGATCCATGGTCAATATCTTTAAAGAATCATGTGTGCATGGAAAGAAAGCTTCAGGCTTGGCACAGAATGCACTGAAAATTAGAAAGAGTGCACTCATATCAGTCTTATATTGTTTGGCTCCCACATATGATAACTTAATACCACTGAGAGTGATGCTCTTCAAAATGAAGTGGTCAAGCCCATCAGCAATGCTTCTCCATAGGTCAAGAAAATCTATGGAATTGAGAGTTACTCTCAAGATATTCAGACAGTCTTTCAGCATGTCTAGTGCTTCAACAAACCTTGACGATACACATGGACATTGTTCATCAAGAACTGAATCTTGCTGTTCAAGTTGCTCCATTCCCAACTGTTCAATGTTATCAATGTAATCCCAACAGAGAGTATCAAACTGCAGTAAAATGGCAGACATTATTTCCTCAAGAAAATCAGTCTCTAGGTTAACCAAATATATAATTTCATCTTTGAAAAAGGAACCAAGTGAGTGTTGGTCTTCGTTCTGGTAATCACTTTCAGCAACACCCATCTCCAAGAACCTGATGTCTTCATTCCATTCTCTCAAAACAAATTCAAAGTATCGAGCAACATTTATGGAACCAGCCAGTCTTAGCATACCATCGTCTTCCAGATTGGCATCAACCAATGCTACACTCTGACAGCGTTGAACCAATAAAAGGAAAAAATCATTTAAGAATACGACAGAAGAAGACCTGATAAATTGATTTTTCATTTGCTTAGTTGGCAGAAGCTCAGCCCTCTCAACCAAATGCCATACAATTTTAACAACAGAATCAGCAATAGAAGGAGCTTTGAAGTCCTCTCTGTTTGAAAGAAGAAATGACTCAGTTTCTACCTGAAAGGACAAAACTTTCTGACGAGTACAGACCAGCCAACTTGTTTCATTTTCTAATTCAGGTCTCAGTTTATTGTTGGCATCCTCAAGCTCTATTTCAGCCCATATCTGAAGCCAATCTGAATGCTCTCTGAAAATTGAGAACATCGATGAGGACCCAGAGATACCTTCAAACTCAAGAAATAATTCCATTTGTGGCATTCCTGAAGTTGCAAGAGCTCGCATCCACTTATCAAAGGTAATCATGAGGTCAACGAGATGAAGCCATGATGTGTTCACCTCCAAGAATCCATCTCTAACTTCATATCTTATAACAAGGACAGGAAAAACTTCTTTTTCTAGGTAGTCTAAAAGCATTTTAACCATAGCTTTTACCCAGGTTTCTCTGGCGCTAGAACCCACTAGTCTAGCTCTATCTACTAAAGGTTGTAACACATGGTCCACCCCATCCATAAAATCTCGAGTTATTTTGAAAACAAGAGCAAAAATAAACTTTGGTTGATCAGACCATTTATGAAAATGATGCTCTATTCTTGAAGCAATAGGGTTCACTAATTCTTCAATTGTCCATAGACTATTGTCAAGACAAGAATATCTATGAAAATCAGTACCATCTGCTGATCTGTACATCTTATGAGATCTTGAAAAAGCACATATTCTCTGTTCTCGCTGAACCAGAAGTTGCTGCAAAGCACATAATGCTAGAAAGCTTTGAGAATATATGGCTTTGTTTTCTCCTTGCATCAGAACAAGGGGGTTTGAAGTTTCAAATGATTTGTCCTTTTCTATTTTAGATGATGAGAGGCCTGGTGGCCATCCAAGTGAGGCAAGTATAGCCCGGTGATGTGTTATGGCCTGTGGCTTCATAATTGCTAAAGCCTTCTCCACCCTAGATTCAACAGCCATTAGGAGATGAGTCCATTGTGGCCTACGACATGAAATACTTGCTAGTTTATCCTCTATAGATGTCATGATTTTAACAGCAAGCAGCAGCTTTTCTTGTTTCCCTGGCATATCCTGCAACTAAAAGATACAACAATAGAATCTTTTTTTTATGTAAAGAACAAGAAAAGAGCTCATTGCATTAGCCTTGGTTGTTAGTTCCTTTAGAGAACAAGGATCACGACGCTAAACAGTTGTTTGAGATGATAGTAAGAAAAATAAGAGATGTGTTCGATATGACATACTGCAGAACTTCGCACACTTGAAAGATTTGACAAGATATTATCTGGTAAGGCTTGGCTAACTATAGCTAATGCTGCATCTTCAAGGTCACCAACAAGAGCTTCTAACTGAAGAGAACATTCTGCGATTTAGGAGGCATCATAAATACAGTTAGGAGGAAAACCAACAAGGCTTTCACATGAAAAACAGCACCTATGACTAGCTGTCAACCAAAATTGCACTGCACCACTGCAGCCAAAACAAACAAAGCTAGCACTTTGGGGACTTAGTTCATACTGTGATGACAAGTACATACCCACCTAAACTCTGATATCTCAATGTGAAAACAAAAGTGAAATGAAACTGTTAATTTACAGCCTCCATTCTTCGGAAAAAACATTGATCAAATGTCCATGCCTACCATATATTGTAAAATAGGTTGGCCTTGAACATCTTGGAGAAAGTAAGTAGCTCACATGATCTTCTATTCCACTCACTTTGGAAGTTGAGTCCTAAAAACTCACAATCCTACCATGTTCATATAATTGTCTATGACATTCTTAGTGCACTGTCAAGCATAGATATGCTAAACTGTCTGCAAACTCATCTGATAACTTGCAAAATATGTTCTAGCAGAAAAAGCAAAACCAGAAGAGGCTGAAAAATGGAGCAATAAAAAATCAGAAATCCAGGAAATAAAAGAAAATAAAATCTTTCTCCTACATGGTAATTGATGCAAATGTAGATGTCACTTCTGATCATCTTACAGTATGAACAAATTTATCACAAGTTACAAGGACCCAGCATGTTGCAGATAAATGGTGTCCATACAGAAAATAAAACTCATCAACCTTATTTTGTGTGTTGAATGTTAAAGAAAACAAATGAAAGAAAGAAACAAATAGCAGTGACATACTATAATAATGACCCTCAATAATTCCTCCTTTACGTGCGCATGCCAAACACTAATTTGCTGGTTTTCTTGTTCTGGCAAGAATGACATTTTAGGACTATAAATGATGAAACTCAGTGATGCACACCGGACATAATGCCCTCAAGAAGTCTAACATTCACTTAAAAGAAATAAAATTAAATTGACAGAACATAACTAGAATCAACTCATGATATGCATGTCTTATACGATAATCTGCAGAATAGTAATCTGGAGCTAGTTAAACATCTGAGCAGCAGAAATATCAAAATGCCCCTTTTTCTTTCTTGTGAAGCAATGGTCTCAAATCCAAAAGTAAACCACTACCGAAAGAGAGACCTAAAACTGAAATCAGTCCACAAACCTCTTTATCTTTGATAACACAGCAGTTGGACGTAGCCCACAAATAAACAACACAAGACGAAATATTTAGATGATGAGCGATAA